>NW_006921592.1:10946994-10965424 GCF_000298275.1 Orycteropus afer afer | reverse complement strand
CAATCCTACTTCCGTAGTGATACTGCCTCGGAAACCCAAGGAGGGGTCGCTATGAGTCGGGGCCGACTCGACGGCACATAACAACAACAACAACAACAACTTTTCAGTTAGCACAAACCTCTTGTGCCACCCAGGGACTTTGCTGTACTAAACAGTCCATTTCTCCTTTAAGGAAGGATTTGTGTTCAGCAGAGCCACTCTGTTCCCTTTTGCTGGTCAGGAACCCAGGGTCCTTTGAGCCATTGTTCCATCACTCCCTACAGCGTTGGGGCTGGGCCACTGCCACCTACAGGTTTCAGTCCGTGGAAAGTAAAGGAGGGTGTGGTGGAGGTACATCTGATGTATTGAGTCCCAGACACACAACTGACACCTTACTTTGCTCATAATCCATTTGTAAGAACATGGTCACATGGCCATGTAGAATTTCAAGAGATGCTTAGACATGCCATCTAGCTGAAACCTCATTTTTTGTCTATGATTCTATTATAGAAAACTAGGAAACACATTTGGATGCACAGTGACTAGTCTCTGTCATAGTAGCAGTCCAGAATTCAAGGCAGGTTGCTATTGTCAGCTTTGGCTTTTTAGAGATCCACAACATGCCATGTGGTTTCTGCTCAGGTTGTAATGTGCTTTGGAAGTAAGTCTTCAAATCTAACATACTCGACAGGTTTTAAAAGTCTTTCCCCATTAATGACTCTTTCTCTCCTGTGTTAGCCTCCCAAATCTTATACAGGACACTTACGTAGCAAAAGGCATCACTTCTCTGGCCATGCCAGACCTGCTGCCCAGGACCGTGGTGTGTCTATCATTAAGGTTCTGCTAGTAGATCCAAGGCTGGGAGTGTGGTTGCAGCAGGATAGAGTCCCCTGTGGCTCAGTAGTACTTTTTTGCTATTTTTATTAGGATCATTAAAGTATCTGTTATGGTTTTGGAAACTTGTTAAAATGTTAAATGAGATAGTATATTAAAACATCTCTTTATTTTTTCAAGAAAATTTGAACTGTGCTATCTGACTAGGATACCCTAGTGAATAAGACAGTGCCCATGTCCTTAAGAAGCTCACAGCCCAAAGAAGGAGACAGTCAAGTAACATAATGCGGTGTGACAAATATGTATTTCCATGTAGTAAATATGAGTGTGTTGGTGGTTCAGTGGTAAGAGTCATTGTTAGGTGCTGTCAAGTTTGTTCTGATTCTTGACCACCCTCTCTACAGCAGAATGAAATCCTGTGTATAAAACACTGTGCACAAAACTACGTTGAAATAGGAGCACATTTATCTATGGTAACTATGGGGAAGAATGTGGGTATAGTATGAAAGTGCATATCTTGGTAGGCAGGAAGTTGTGATAGTGGAGAATGGGTCTCTGAAAATTCTCTAGTTGTTTTAATTTTCTCAGTAAAATGGGATACAAGGAAGTGAGCTGAGAGAGAGAACAGAGGATGAGATACTGAGGTTAATTAGAGAGAAAGTGTGAAATAGCAATCCAGGAGACAGAGAGAGATTTGAATGGAACAAATCTAGTTGTACTGGACTTAAATTGCTAAAAGGCCTAAATGTAGAATGAAAATTTATCCACTCTAAAATTATTTCACTCTTTCTGTTGTCTCTGTTGTAGTTAAGTTTATTTCCATTTAAAATTTTAAATTCACTTAATTAGTAGAAAGATAGGGACAGGGACCATGTCGAATTCATCTTTACATTCAAATTATTTAGCAATAGGAGGCAGCAAATAATAATAGGTATAACAGCCTTAAAATCTATTTCTTGTTTGGCTTTTTATATACAGAATAAAAACTTGCCTTTTTTTTTTTTTTTAAAGAATAATGAAAACTTCTGAAAAATTGTTTTTGGAATTCCTTTTAAAATGGTAAGGAGCTCTGATGGCATAGTGGATAAGACACTTGACTGCTAACCAGACGGTCAGTGGTTGAAACCTGCCAGCTGTTCCACAGAAGGAAAATGGGGTGATCTACTTTTGTAAAGATTTACTGCCTCAGAAACCCAATGGGGGTCACTGTGAGTCAGAAACAACTTGATGGCAATGAGTTTGCTTCTTTGTTTAAAATTATATTGGTTCCATTCAAAGAGAATCAGGGACATTTACATAGAAAACTTAAATCTAGATCATATATGTGTAATTTATTTGAGTATTTAACTCAAGCGTAGGATTAAAGCTTCCTTATCCTAGTTACATAAGTTAGAAGCACTGCTGTCAAATTGTTGTTAGTGCTATTGAGTTGGTTCAGAATCAGGACCACCCTATGTACAACAGAATGGAACACTGCTCGGTCCTGCACCATCCTCACAATCATTGCTATATTTGAGTTCATTGTTGCAGCCACTGTGTCAATTGCTTTTTCACTGACCCTCTGCTTCACCACGCGTGATGTCCTTCTGCAGACACTCGTTCCTCCTGATCACATGTTCAGGGTCAGTGAGGCAAAGTCTCACCATCCTCGCTTCCAAGGAGCACTCTGGCTGTACTTCTTCCAAGACAGATTTGTTTGTTCTTCTGGCAGTCCATGCTCTCCATTTGTTGTTCTTCAGCAACACCACAGTTAAAAGCGTCAATTCTTCTTTGGTCTTCCTTACTCATTGTCCAGCATAGGAGTCAAATGAAAATACCATGAGTTGGGTGAGGTACACCTTAGCCTTCAAAGTGATATCTTTGCTTTTTAACACTTTAAAGAAGTCTTTTTCAGCAGATTTGACCAATTGAATGCATCATTTCATTTCTTGATGCTGTTTCCATGGGCAGTGATGTGGATCCAAATAAAATGAAATACTTGACAGTTTCCGTCTTTTCTCCATTTATCGTGGTATTGCTTATTGGTCCAGTTGTGAGGATTTTTCTTCTCTTTATGTTGAGAAGTAATCCATACTGAAGGCTGTAGTCTTTGATCTTCATCAGTAAGTGCTTCAAGTCTTGTTTGCTTCCGGCAAGCAAGGCTGTATCATCTGCATATTACTGGTTGTTAATGAGTTTTCCTTGAGTCCTGATCTTGCATTCTTCTTCAAATTATTTACTTCACATACAGATTGAATAAGTATAGGTCTTAGGCTAGGTTCTCTAGAGAAGCAAAGCCAGCAAGAGAAAGAGGTATATTTCAAGCAAGTGGCTTATACAGTTGTAGAGGCTAGCAAGTCTCAACTCTATGAGTCGGACATCAAGCTGGAGGCTTCTCCTGATTCACATAGCTGCAGGGGCTGATGAACCCAGGATCAACAGCCAATACAGCAGGCTACTGGCTGCAGAGGCTGACAGATCCAAGATCAGCAGGTAAGATAGGCTTCTAGCTCACAGGTGGCAAAGGCAATAACCCCAGTTTTGTCAGGCAAACGGCAGGCCACTGGTTGAAGCCCAGATAACTGGAGGTTAGATAATGATGGGACAGATGCATGAACCGGATGCAGGATCCACATCGACCAACAGGCAGAGAGCTTTGCCAGAACATTTATATATATTGGAAGTAAAGTACACCCCCGAGGAAACTCCTTTTTAACTGATTGGCCGCTCATAGCAAATCTCATCATGTAGGTGATTGCATTATATCAGATCTCATCACAGTGGATGACAACTGCCAATCCACTGAGAATCATAGCCTAGTCTTGATTGTTAAGGTTGACACCCAACCTTTACTATCATGTATGTTGAAGAGATACAACCCCAGTGCACACCTTACCTAATTTTAAATGATATAGTATCACTTTATTCCACTCTAATGATTGTCCCTTGGTTTATGTACAGGTTCCCCATGAGCACAATGAAGTGTTCTGAAATTCCCATTCTTCCCAGTGTTATCCATAATTTGTTAGGATCCACACAGTTGATGCCTTTGCATAGTCAATAAAATACAGATAAATATCTTTCTGGTATTTTCTACTTTCAGCCAAGATCCATGACATTAGCAATGATATCCCTCTTTCTCTGTCCTCTTGTCTGGTTTGAATTTCTGTCAGTTCTCTGTTGATGTATTGCAGCAACTATTTTTCAATTATCTTCAGCAGAATTTTACTTGAATGTGGTATTAATTATATTGTTCTATAATTTCCATATTCTATTTGATCACCTCCCTTTGGAATGGGCATAAATATGGATCTCTTCCAGTCAGTTGGCAAATATTCCAAATGCCTGGCATAGACTGGCAAGCGCTTCCAGCGTTGCATCTGTTTGTTGAAACATCTCAATTGGTATTCCATCAATTCCTGGAACCTTGTTTTTTGCCATTGCCTTCAGTGCAGCTTGGACTTTTCAATACCATTGATGTTTGATCATATGCTACATCCTGAAATAGTTGAATGTCGACCAGTTCTTTTTGGTACAGTGACTCTTGTGTATTTCTTCCATCTTCTTTTGATGCTTCCTACAGCGTTTAATATTTTGCCAGTAGAATCCTTTAGCATTGCAACTTGAAACTTTTTCTTCAGCTCTTTCAGCTTGAGAAATGCCAAGTGTGTTCTTCTCTTTTGGTTTTTTAACTCCAGGTCTTTGCTGATTTCTTTATAACATTTTACTATATCTTCCCAAGCCACGCTTGGTTATATTCGGTTCATTTCTTTTATTTCCTCATTCCTTCCCTTCACTTTAACTATGCTACATTCAAGAGCAAATTTCAGAGTCTTTTCTGTCATCTGTTTTGGTCTTTTCTTTCTTTCCTGTCTTTTTAATGATATTTTGCTCTCTTCATGTATGATATTTTTGATGTCATCCACAGCTCCTGGTCTTTGTTCATTAGTGTTCAGTTCATCAAATCTGTTCTTGAGATGGTCTCTCAATTCAGGTGTGATATACTCAAGATCATACTTTGGCTCTTATAGACTTGTTTTGGTTTTCTTCATCTTCAATTTGAACTTGGATATGAGCAATTGATGGTATGTTCCACAATTGGCCCCTGACCATATTACCATATTACCATGATGATATTAAGCTTCTCTATCATCTCTTTCCACACATGGAGTTTTTTTTATTCCTGTGTATTCTATCCAAAGAGGTCCACTTGTGTTGTCACTGTTTATGTTGAAAAAGAGATATTTGCAATGAAAAAGAGATATTGCAATGAATGTCATTGGACATGCGGAATTCTATCAGGTGATCTCCAACCTAGTTTCTATTACCAAGGCCATATTTGCCATCTACAGTTTCTTCCACTTTGTTTCCAACTTTCCCATTCCAATCACTGTTAATTATCAATACATCTTGATTGCATGATTGATCAATTTCAGGCTGCAGAAGTTGGTAAAAATCTTAAATTTCTTAATGTTAGGCTTTTCTGGTTGGGGCACCTAAATTTGAATAATAGTTGTATTAACTGGTCTTCCTTGTAGGCATATGGATATTGTCCTGTCACTATCGATGTTGTATTTCAGGATTGATCTTAAAATGTTCTTTTTGTCATTGACTGTGACACCATTCCTCTTCAATTTGTCATTGCTTACATAGTAGACCATATAATTGTCCAATTCAAAATGGCCAGTACCAATCCATTTGAGCTCACCAATGCCTAGGATATCTATCTTTAGGCATTCCATTTCATTTTTTTCCAACATCTAATTTTGCTAGATTCACCCTTTGTATATTCTACTTTCCAATTATTAATGGATATTTGAAGCTGTTTCTTCTACTTTTGAGCCTTGTCACAGGAGCAAATGAAGGTCCCAAAATGGTGTCGGCTCCATCCACGTCATTCAGATCAACTCTACTTTGAGCTCTTCCCTAGTCATATCTTCAGTGCCTTCCAACCAGAAGGCTCATCTTTGGCACTATGTAGGATGATGTTCCACTGTTATACACTAGCCAGTCTTTTAGAAGTAGACAGTCAGGTCCTTCTTTCTAGTCTGTGTAAGACTAGCAACTCTGCTGACACCTGTCCATTATGGTGACTCCACTGGCATTTGGAATACTGGTGGCATAGCTTCCAACTTCACAGCAGTATGCAAGCCACTACAGTAAGAAGAGTGGTGGAGTGGTAGGAGATAACAGGTTCAATTTCCTTTCAGTTCACCTTATATACAGCCACCACCCATCTGTTAGTGGAGGCTGATGTGTTGCTCTGTTGCTTAACAGCTGTTAGCAGAGCTTTCAGACCAAAATGGTATAGGAAGAAAGGCCTGGTGATCTACTTTGCAAAATCAACCAATGAAAAACTCTATGAATCACCATGGTCCATTCTGCAGTTGATCATGGGGATGGTGCAGCATTATGTTTCTTTGTACATGGGGTCCCCATGAGTTGAGATCCATTTTGACATCAGCCAACAACAGCAAAATGTGGGTGCTATGGGAACAGAAGGGAAAGGCTTCTGGCCTTGTCCTAGAAGGGTCCAATCCTGAGGAAGTCATACCTAAGCTGACACCTAGAATAGATAGGGGTTGATTAGCAAAGATGCTCTGGGCAGAATATACCATGGCACTCCAAGGCTAACGCCCTTTTCAAATTCAGCCTCTTCCATGACTCCAACTTATTTCTCAGTACTCCTTAACATACTACTTCCACTCATCAGAATTTATATGGCAAAGAGTAAGGGTTTGCCTTAAAGAGGAATTTTTTCTTAAATTTGGCATAAAATTGATTCCAACATAAAAATTTTAGAGGAAGTGATTTTAAAGATACCACCATGACAAGAAAGTTCTGGGAGCTTTTGCTATTACCGTTTCAAACTAGGACATTGTTGCTACATTTAGTAAATACATAATTTAATATTGGTAAATAGGCCACCGTCTTATTAACTTTTTAGTTAATTAAAATATATTAGTTTTTCAAGGAAAAATGCCTATTTTCTTTTGTTCATATTATGCAATGATAGTTTTAGCAGTAATGCTAAAGAATAATAAATATGATCATCAAATATGAACATCTAGATATTTATAGAATTCTTCTCTATAGGGGTAACAATAGTTTTACCTACAATAGGAGTATTGGCTTAAGTTATCAGACTATACCTCCTCCCCCATCACTCCAAATCGTATCAACATATTGCTAGAAACCCTCCCAAAAAGTTGTAATTGTTGTTGTTGTTATATGCCATCAAGTCAGACCCGACTCATAGCGACCCCTCCTTGGGTTTCCAAGGCAGTATCGCTACAGAAGTATTGCCCAACCTTCCTTCCGAGGAGTGACTGGTGGGTTTGAACCACCAGCCTTCTGGTTAGCAGTCAAGTGCCTTAGGCACTATGCTACCAGAGCTCCTATGTTATACATATATGTTATATAAAAATATAACATACATATTTTATTATATGCATATAAATCGTATACCTATATATAAACTATATATATATATATATATACACACATATATATATACACACAAAATCTTAAGAGTGTGTGTATGTGTGTGTATGCGTGCATGCATTAAAAACTGGGTCTGATTTCAGGCTTTTTTTTGTTTGTTTGTTTGTATTTTTTTGTATTTTTGGTATTTTTAATAGACGTTTATTCTGAACCCTAGACAAAAAGCTAGTTTATTGCATATCAGATATCCTGAGATGAGAACTTTTTGTTTCCTCATGGGTTGATTTTTGTTTGGTTGGTTGTTTAAGCTCTAATATCTGTCAATATGCTTGTAGGACAATAACGTAGATAGTTTAAGATTCAGATTCTATTATAATATATTAGATACATCTGAGAATATTTGTGAATGAAGTCTGACTGAAGGTCTGTCAGATAATGAATCAGATGTCAGGCATTGTTTTATTGTTGCAAAATAGATGAAGAGATGTAACAAAATTTACCATTTTAACCATGTTTATGTTTGTGATTTAGTGGCATTAATTATATCACCATGTTGTACAACTATTGCCCCTATTTGTTTCCAAAATGTTCTCATCACCCCAAGCAGAAACTCTGTACCCATTAATTATTAATTCTCCATTCTGCCCACCCAGCAGGACATGATAACAACTAATTGGTGCATTTGCCACTTCTAGATATTTTATCTAAGTGGGATCATACAGTATTTGTCCTTTTGTGTCTAGCTTAATTCACTTAGCATAATAATTTCAAGGTTCATCCATGTTGTAGCACGTATTAAAACATTCTCTTTCACAACTGAGTTGTATTCCATTGTATGAATATACCACATTTTGTTTATTCATTCATCTGATGATAGACACTTGAGTTGTTTCCACCTTTTGTTTTGGCTGTTGGGAATAATGTTGCAGTGACTGTTGGTGTACAAGTATCTGCTTGAATCTTTACTTTTAGGTCTTTGTGGTATATACCTAGGAGTGAAATTACCACATGGTAATTCTTTGTTTAACTGGGAACCACCGAACTGTGTCCCACAGCATTTTACATTCTGGCACAGTGCCTAAGGCATCTGATTGCTAACCAGAGGGTTGGCAGTTCAAACCTACCAGCCACTCTACAGAAGGAAGATGAAGCAATCTTCTTCTGTAAAGATTTACCACCTTGAAAACCCAACAGGGGTTGCTTGTGAGTCGGAATCAACTTGATGGCAGTGGGTTTGGTTTATTACCTTGTCAAAACTTGTTATTTTCCATTTTTTTAATCATAGCCATTCTATTGGTCATGAAGTGGTATTTAGATGTCTTTTTAATGATGAAAGATTGTTTGCTGTGTAATTAAAGAAAAATTTTTAGTCTTTACCCTCACCATCCTGAAGGCAGTAGTATTCATAGAGCTACCCATAGGCAAAGTGTGCATGACTGTTTTACAAAGGAACTGTTTATTAAAAAAAAAAATTCTTACTTAAATGCTAATCTATGCCTTCTGCAGCTATTTCATATTACCCTGAAACTATTTTATTCAAGCCATTATCTATGAATGGATATTGCACCTCCCAATGATCACACTGAACATGTGTGCCTCACATGTGTGTCTCAGCAACGTGACTTCAATGATAGACTTAAATTCAACTACTACTCATTTATGAAATAGTCCTCAGGGAAGACAACTGAATTTTCACATATAAGAATGCTAATTTTGAAGTTGCCCTCAATTTAAAATCACTTGGGAGGCAGTTACTCAAAATCTTTGGTCAGAATAACTTAGACACTCAATGAGTTTGCATAAATACCTCAGGGTTAAAGGGTTTAACGACAGAGGTTAAAAAAAAAAAAAAGTTCTCTATAAGAAAACAAAGAAATAAAGAGCTTAAAATTGAGAAAACTGAGTTCTAGTCTTGGCTTCAGTCAAAATGGTTTGTGGGTTTTGGAGCAAAGCCCTTTAATCTTCTAGAAACTGTGGTAATGCAGTGGTTAATCACTCAGCTGCTAACCAAAACGTTGGTGGTTCAAACCCATCAGCCTTTCTGTGGGAGAAAGCCCTGGTGATCTGCTTCCTTATAGATGTGAGCCTTGGAAACCCTGTGTTCTAGTCTGTCCTGTAGGGTGCCGAGTCGGAATCAACTCAACAACCACCTCTGCAGGGTACAAGTTGATGAGTTGTAAACAGAGGAGATTGAGTGTGGATGAACTCCACGTTCCCTTCCAGCTTTATTCTTTAATGCTTGAGTGGGTGTTTAAAGTACTTGTTAGAATAAATCCTATCAAAACTCCTTCCAGTCTGGCAATTCCATCTATTTAGCAAACATTTATTGAGTGCCTATTCTACCTGTTTTGGAACATGTGAGTGGTTCACTGCTTAGTTGCTAGACACTCATACAAAATCCCTTTCTAATAAGGCTAAATGAACCATCGGATGTTATCTTAATCTTAAAATTTCTGTAGTACTTTTCATTGCTCCTGCCATTGGCATAGTGCCTAAGGAATTTGACTACTAACCAGAAGGCTGGTGGTTCAAACCCACCAGCCACTCCTTGGAAGGAAGACTGGGCAATCTACTTCCGTAGGGGTACTGTCTTGGAAACCCAAGGAGGGGTCACTGTGAGTCAAGACCCACTCAATGGCAGTGAGATATATTTTTTTTTTTTATTAGCTGCAGTTTGGCCTAGAGGCCTTTATACATCGTGTTTTACAATTCAGCTGCAAAAATACTCGCCAGAGTGATGTTACTACAGCTTTTAAAATGTGAGGTTTTTCTTCCCTCTGTGTGCCAGATAAGACTTAAAAGAAAACCATTTTGTCATCCAATTCAAAGGGAAGCATTTACAAGCACTCTTTGATGTCTGAGTCTGCAGCACAGCCTGAAGATGTGCACAGCGTGCCTGCAGCCGTCATTTTTCAGGACGGTGGCAGATCGTTTCAAATTCATTTTTACATTTCCCTTGGCAGCACCACAGTTCCTGTTAGAATTAATGTAATAACTTCACTTCAATGACCTGTTTTTCATTTTATTTTAAAGAGGGCTCTCTCTGTTCCTTGCTTCATTTCCTAGTTGCCCTGACAACAGCCATCAAATTGAAATTATAGGAAGTGAAAGATCTTCCTTGTTTATTACTGAGAAGGAAGGTATATTACTTCAAATACACATTCTAACTCTTGGTATCCACAGGGTGGCAGCATTGTCTTGAGTGAGGTCACATCTCTCTACACCCTTCTGTCCCCAGCCCACCCCTACTCCCATTATAAAATTTCTCCCTACTTCTAGGCTGTTGTTACCAGCTGCCGAGAAGAGCCCGAGTCGTGGCAACCACATGCGCAACAGAGCAAGATGCTTTTTGGTCCTGTGCTGTGCCCATGAGGTAGATAGTACTATTGTGTCCCATAGAGTTTTCAGTGGCTGATTTTGGGAAGTCCATTGCCAGGCCTTTCTTCCTCATCTGTCTTAGTCTAGACGTTCCACCAAAAAAATGTTCAACATAAGGAGCTCTGGTAGCATAGTGCCTAAGGCACTTGACTGCTCACCAGAAAGCTGGCGGTTCAAACCCACCAGCCACTTCTCGGAAGGAAGGTTGGGCAATCCTACTTCTGTAGTGATACTGCCTCGGAAACCCAAGGAGGGGTCGCTATGAGTTGGGGCCGACTCGACGGCAAAACAACAACAACAACAATCAACAATCACTTCACCAGGCCTCCACAGACAGACGGGTGGTCAGTGTGCGTGAGGTGCGTTAGCTGGGAATGGAATCCAAATCTCTTGTTGGAAGATGAAAATTCTGCCTCAGAACCACCAGTGCCCTCTTACTTCCAGTCTCTTTTTTTCTTTTTTTAAATATTGCTGTTGAGTCAATCCACCTCCTGGCATCCTTATGTGTTACAGATTAGAACTAAGCTTCACAGGGCTTTCTTGGCTGTAATTTTTATGCAGGAAGATCACCAGGCCTTTTTCTTCTGCAGTGCTACTGAGTGAGTTCGAACTGCCAACCTTTAGGTTAATAGTCAAGTGTCAATCATAGGCAACACTTTTAGTCTGTAGTTTGTTCTTGCTAGGTGCCATCAACTTGGCTGCAGCTCATAGTGACCCTGTGTGCAATACAACGAAACACTGCCTGGGCCTGCACCAGCCTCACGATCCTTGCTGTACCATCATTGCAGCTGCTGGGTCAGTCCATCTCGGTGAGGGCTTTCCCCTTTTTCGCTGACCCTCCTCTTTACCAGGCATATCTTTCTCCAGGGAATGGTCCCTTTTGACAACATGACCAAAGTAGGCAAGATGAAGTCTGGCCATTCTCACTTGCAAGGGGCATTCCAGCTGTACTTCTTCCAGGACAGATTTATTCATTCTGCTGGCAGTCCATGGTATTTTCAGTATTCTTTACCAACACCACAACTCAAAAGCATTAACTCTTCTTTAGTCTTCCTTATTCATTGTCCAAATGTCACATGCTTATGAGTTGATTGAAAATACCATGGCTTGGGTTAGGCATACCTTAGTCTTCAGAGAGACGTTTTTGTGCTTCAGCACTTTAAAGAGGTCTTTTGCAGCAGATTTGCCCAGTCCAATACAATGTCTTATTTCTTGATTGTTGCTTCCATTGGCGTTGATTGTGGAAACAAGTAACATGAAGTGTTTGACAACTTCAGTCTTCTCTCTATTTATTGTGATGCTGCTCATTGGTCCATTTGTGAAGAGTTTTGTTTTCTTTATGCTGAGCTGTAATCCATACTGCAGACTGTAGTCTTTAGTCTTCATCAGTAAGTGCTTCAAGTCATCTCCACTTTCAGCAAGCAAGTTTGTGTTGTCTGCATATCGCAGGTTGTTAATGAGGCTTCCTCCAATCCTGATGCCACATTCTTCTTCATATAGTCCAGATTCTCGGATTATTTGCTCAGCATACAGATTGAGTAAGTATAGGGAAAGGATACAACCCTGACGCATACCTTTACTGATTTTAAACCATGCCATATCCCCTTGTTCAGTTTGAATGATAGCCTCCTGGTCTATGTACAGGTTCCTCATGAGCACAGTTCCATCCTTCTCAAAGTTATCCATAACTTGCTATGATACACACAGTTGAATGCTTTTGTGTCATCAATAAAACACAAGTAAACATCTTTCTGGTATTCTTTGCTTTCAGCTAAGATCCATCTGACATCAGCAATGACATCTCTTGTTCAACATCCTCCTCTGAATCCAGCTTGCATTTCTGGAAGTTTTTTGTCGATATATGTTCTCTGTCAATATATGGCTGCAACAGTTTTTGAATTATCTTCAGCAAAGTTTTACTTGCATGTGATATTAATGATATTGTTCGATAATTTCCACATTCTGTGGGATCCCCTTTCTTTGGAATGGGCACAAAGATGTCTCTCTTCTATCAGTCTTCCAGATTTCTTGGCACAGACAAGTAAGTGCCTCCAGTGTGGAAGCTGTTTGTTGAAACATCTCACTGGGTATTCCATCAATTCCTGAAGCCTTGTTTTTCAACGCAGCTTCAACTTTTTCCTTCAGTACCATTGATCTTCAATCTTATACCACTTCCTGAAAGAGATGGACATCAACCTGTTCTTTTTGGTACAGTAACTCTGTGTATTCCTTCCATCTTTTTTTGATGTTTCCTGCATCATTCAATATTTTGCCCATAGAATCTTTCAATATTGCAACTCGAGGCTTGAATTTTTTCCTCAGTTCTTTCAGCTTGAGAAATGCTGAGCATGTTTTCCCCTTTTGGTTTTCTAACTCCAGGACTTTGCACATTTTATTATAATAATTGACTTTGTCTTCTTGAGCTGCTCTTTGAAATCTTCTGTTCAGCTCTTTTATCTTGTCATTTTTTCCATTTGCTTTAGCTACTCTCTGTTTAAGAGCAAGTTTCAGAGTCTCTTCTGGCATCCATTTTGGTCTTTTCTTCCTCTCTTGTCTTTCTAATGATCTTTTGCTTTCTTCATGGATGATGTTTTTGATGTCATCCCACAATTCCTCTGGTTTTTAGTCATTGATGTTCAAAGCATCAAATCTGTTCTTCAGATGGTGTCTAAATTAAGGTAGGATATAATCAAGGCCAACTTGAACTTGATTTGGGTGGTTAATAGTCTATTTTACATTTAGCTCCTGGCCTTGTTATGGCAGAAGATACTGAGTTGCCTTTTTCCACAGAAGTAGTCCGTCTGATTCCTGTGTATTTCATCTGATGAGGTCCCCATGTATAGCCACTGTTTATGTTGTTGTAAAAAGGTAGTTGCAACGAATAAGTCGTTGGTCATGCAAAATTCTATCATGAGATCTCTGGCATCGTTTCTATCACCAAGGCCATATTTTCCAACTGCTGTTGATTATTCATTTCTAACTGTCATATTCTTGTCACCAGTAATAATTAATACATCTTGATTGCATGTTTGGTCAATTTCAGGTTGCAGAAGTTGGTAAAATCTTCAATTTCCTCATCTTTGGTTTTGGTGGTTGGTGCATAAATTTGAATAACAGTCATATTAACTCGTATTCCTTGTGGCATATGTATATTATCTTATCAGTGACAGCGTTGTACTTCAGGATAGATCTTGAAACATTTTTTGTGACAGTGAATGCCACAGTTAATCCTGCCTTTCTTTTTTTTTAAACTGGCTTTTAAGGGATCTGTGATAACACAGTGAATAAAGCATTCGGCTGCTAACAAAAAAGCTCGTGGGTCAAACCCACCAGCTGCTCCACAGGAGAAAAATTAGGCAGTTTGCTTCTGTAAAGATTTACAGCCTTGGAAACTCTATGGGGCCATTCTGCTCTGTCCTATAGGGTCACTATAAGTTGGAATTAACTCAGTGGCAATGTTTGTGTTTCTTAAAAAAAAAAAAAAAAATCAGCTATCTTTTAAAAGATTTTGTATAATTTTCTAAGTGAAGATGACAACATCTGCTTGTTCATTTTACTGGTTATATGCCAGGCCTACCTAAAGTTTTAGCCCAAACTGTAAAATATTTGTTACTGTGGTGTGATTGAGAAGACAATCTAAATTAGTAGAGAAATAGAGAATATCCACAATGTTTTTCTCTAGCACATCAAGACCAATTGGTGGGTCTATTAAAATGAATTTAATGGGTCTTTTTTAGCTTTTTCTTTAACTAGGGTATCATAGGGAGGATAGAATGGAGAGTACATTGTATATGGAAAAGTGTTTTTCATTAAACTTTAGTTTGATCAAAATTTTTTTAAATAAATTAGAGAAATTCTATTTATTCCTTCTAACTGTATATAGTAAGTGGGATTAAATCAAGAGTTCTTGACCTGGAAGACCCATCCAAGTCCCAATATTAGTGACTAGATAAGAACAATAGGTGCTTAGGGTCTTATTTATGTAAATATATGTTTATAAAATGCCTAAGTGCTCATCAGAGAATTTAGTGCCTAAATTCTCATACATGTACATTCCTGGAAAGCCTATACAAAGAGAAAAGCAAGGGTGAGAAAGATCTACTAATACATTTAAAGCTTTCTGCTTTTTTTCCTTGACAAACCTCTTAAGGGAGTTATAACCAGGGGTACATTGGGGTGACTTCCCAAGATCTGTCACTTTGTGGATGTCTAATTGGTTTCAGCTCATTCCTTCTCTACAGTTGAGCCTCTTCTCTCATGAGAGATTGGTAATACTCTGGTGCTCTTACTGGGTTTTCAGCAGGAAGGAGGCCCATGTAGCTGGAGGAACAGAGAATGTGTTAAGACTAGGTAAAGTGTGGAGAGCCCGAAGACAGAGTTGAGGATGATGAATGTGTTATTCCCAAATACTGAGATTGGGAACATGGTGAATCGAGGTGGGTCCAGAGACACAGCTTGCAGCTAAGAATATTGGATATAGTTAGAAATTGGAACTGTCCAAGTGAAAAACATGCCTTCCTTCAAACCTCCCCCTTGCCTGGTCTCTGGCCTATCCCAAGGAATCACTCCATCAGTTTTTTCATATGTGGAATCTGGTTATAATAACACTTAGGAGCAGTCTTGATATAGTACCTGGGGCTGGCTCAGGGAGGGGTACTTGGGTCACATTGTACTTTTGACTACTATACCTAAGGGACTGGTGCAAACTAGGTGATGCAGTTAACATAATTTGGCAGCTATCCAAAAGGTTGACAGCTCCAGTCCACCCAGAGGCACCTAGGAAGAAAGGCCTGGAGATGTAATTCCTGGATAATCAGCCATTGAAAACTCTATGCACACAGTTCTACTTGGTGTCGCCATGAGCCGGCATAGACTAGACAGTAGCTGGTACTGGTGTGTTACTTATTTGACCCTTGTCAGGTGCATGCTGTGCCAGTTATTTCCATCTTCTTGACAAGAACAGTTGACATTTACTCTCTAGAACTAGGGAGGGCTAGAAATTTAAGTGCAAAAGCTTTTAAGTACGTTTTCCTAGGACAGTGATTTCAAAGAGGCCCTAGAGTCATGGGTTTTACTACTTGGCCCATTGCGCTTGATGGCTGTTTGAAACTGACCTACTCTGCTGTCATCCTCCACAGTTGTCTGGATGAGACGTAATTTATACCCACATTTACTGTAATCCTTACTGAAGGCATCAGGCTCCACAAAGCTTTGATGCTTGTCCTTAAAAGTTAATTGGGAGTGTCAGGGGAGGAGTGAGTGATAGGAACATGTATTTCCTTTTTGTGGAAGAGTAGTGATCCTTTGATCTTTCCTGGGTAATTTTGTGACAGTCTCAGTCATTTACTGTACTTTCATTGTCAGGGTTTTATATCTTCAGCAATGTGAAATGACAGCTTTTTTTTTTTTTTTTTTTTTAATTGTGATTTGGGTGAAAATTTACAGAGCAAATTCACTTTCTGTACAGCAGTTCACATACACTTTGTCTCATGACATTGACTACAATTTACCGCAATGCAACAGCTTCCCTCCCACTTCCTCCTAATAGTTACCTCTTCCCTGTGTCCATCCCTCCACACACTCCTGCCCCCTGAGCTATCTCCCTGTACATACACAGCCCTTCTTTCTCTCATGATTGTTCTCTCCAAGGAGTTTATCTACCTCAGGTAATGTTCAACTCATATGCCTATCTTTTGTTTGGCTAGAATCCACGGGTGTGGGTTCAATTCCAGACATGAAGGGCAGCTAGGGGCCATAGTCTCAGTGGTTCCACTAGGTTCTATCAGACCAGCAAACCTGGTCCTTTTTATTTCCCTCCCCAAAATGATTTTGAGTTTTGTTCCACATTGTTCTCCCTCTCTATCCAGGATCTCCTACATAGATCCCTCTCTGAGTGGTTGACAGTGGGAGCCGGGCACTGTCTAGTTCTTCTGGTTTCATAGTCGTATAGGCTGCAGATCACATGGTGTACCCTTGCTAGAACAAATTGTTTCCATGAATCTTTGGTTTTGTTCATTATTCTTTGCTCTGGACAAGTAGAGACCCATTGTTATATCTGGATAGTTGCTTGCAAGCTTTTAAGATCCCAGTTGCTACTCGCCAAAGTAGGAGATGGAACAATGTTTGAAATGACAGCTTTTTAAAGATACTGTTTGAAAGGCAGTGATATGTAGATTTAAAAGAAAAAGTTGAATGTTGAGGCAATCCATTTAAAAACAAGAGCTAAAATATATTTATTCTATTAATATTTCCTTGACTAGATTTTATTTCCTCTTAAAATGTTAGATAGACTGGCCCTCTGGGTCAGAAAATTGGAGCCCAGAGAGGTTCTTCCCTTGAGGCCAGGATGACAGCTGACTTCTCTTGACCTCACCACTCCATTCCACATTGTCCTGCTAGATCTAAGCGTGAAGAGTGTCCACCAACATGTTAATCTCATTGCTTATTTTGAATAATAATATTTTTTTAAAAATTACTAATCAATTGATGTCATCCAACTGGGTTTAGTAGAAAGTCATGGACTTTGTAGGCAAGCAAATTAAAATTGATCCTCAGATCTCTTCATCTGTGCAAGGAATAATACAAATGCTTTATCTCACTAGGTTGTATGACTTGATTGAAGTAATGTATATGAACAACCTGGCACAGAGCTAGTGCTCAGGAAATGAGTTCCCACACAGGAATTTAAAACTTTAGAAACTTTGCTAGTTAGCATCAGGGAGGTTTTTCTCAAATTCCTTCTTGGTTATCCATCATAGTGTCTAGGAGGTGCTGTTGCTCTCAGCATGCCTGCGATTTCCTGATACAGTGTGTACCAGGCTTTCCTTCCATGAATCATCCTATTCTGTACCTGTTCCTCAGCACGATTCAGCATCCTTGGACCCGTTCCTTGGTGGCCTGCTAATCTTATAAACTAATGTTGATGAAAATGGTAATAATGAAAATTAGACTGATGTATTGCCTTGGAATATCTTGTCTCTAGCTAAAATGACTTGATCTCACGTAGAGCAATTAGGATGTCTTCTTTGCCAGTCTTAATTTCTTCTTACTAGTAACTTCTCTTGGAGTGCCTTGGTAGCACACCAATTAAACACTCAACTGTTAGTTCAAAGGTTCACTCGCTCCCTGAGGTGCCAGTTAGACAGGCCGGAGAATCTGCTTCTGAAAGGTCACAGCCTTGAAAACCCAGTGGATCAGTTCTGCTGTGCACACATGGGGTTTAAATGGGATTTCCATGAGGCAGAATTGACTTGACTTCAACTAACAGCAACAGTCTTTCCTTTGCCTTTTTCAATGAGAAGAGTCCTCTCTTTGACAGGGTATTCAGTAGTGAAGTGGGAGTTAAAAGGTTCTGGTTTTCTGTGAGGCATTTATCAACTCTCCACCATGAGTCACTCCCAGAAATGGATTTATCATTTCCTTGGCTGACTTGCTTTTTTATTTTTATATTATTTTTTAATTATAAAATAAGCATGTTGTTAATTTCTTAAGGTATTTATCATTTTTTATTTATAATTGTAATAATTAAAGTACTACATGCTCATTATTAAAATTTAAAGTATATAGAAAGAGTGAAAATGCCTCCATATACTCACTCTACCTTCCTAGTTCTAAATTTGGGTGAATAGTTATAACAGCTTGGTATATAAATCTAGAACTTTAGTTTTGCACATGGACCAGTACATCTTTGTTTTAAAAGTTTAAAAATCAATTAATAATTTTAAAAATCAAAGTAAGGGTTTACATTAAATAACTGAATGCATGTAAGGATAGCACCAATAAAAATAAAAAAATAAAAAACCGCCTCTTCCTTTCT
>NW_006921592.1:10931783-10943284 GCF_000298275.1 Orycteropus afer afer | reverse complement strand
CAACAACAACAACAACAAGTGCCTGAGGCATTTGACTGCTAACCAGAAGGCTGGCAGTTCAAACCCACCAGCCACTCCTCGGAAGGAAGGTTGGGCAGTCTACTTCTATAGGGATACTGCCTTGGAAACCCAAGGAAGGGTTGCTATGAGTCAGATCCGACTCGATGGCAGTGGGTTTGGTTTTAGGTTTTTTTATTATTATTATTTAATCGTCTCTTAGTGTTCTGTTTGAATGCTATCCATGTCTTGAATATGAGAAAATTTCCTTATTCTGTCCTCAAACGTGATTGGTGTAGAATTCTCAGATAGGTGCTAATCATGCCAATGTACCTTTTTCGTAATCCATGGCTCTTCTGCTCCTCTAACCTTTGTATGGAACCTGTTCTCCATGGGAGGCTTTAGGATTTTTCTCTTCATCCTCGGCATTCTGAACTTCAGGAATAATGTGGCGTTTGTTTGTTTGTTTGTTTGTTTGTTTTATTTCTTAATGTCTGCTGATATTTTTGTTGTGCTTAAGTGAACATTTACACAGCAAATTTGGTTCTCATTTAATAACTTCTACACAAATTATTCCATGATTTTGGTTTCATTTATTGTAGTATGTCTGTCATTCTCATTCATTTCACTCTGGTTGAATCATTTCCAATTCTAATTTCCTGCCCCCTTCCCTTCTCATCTTTGCTTTAATTTTTGACCATTTGGTCTCCTACAGATGATTTTTTAAAGAAGCTCTAACTCACAGGTAATACTTATTTTTCAACCCGATGTACTGCTTAGCTAAAAGGTGACCTCAAGGGATCATTTCAGTTTAAGGTTTAAAACGTATCTCAAGTTGGTATTTTCAGGAAGTCCTCTAGGTTCAGTCATTCCAGTGAGTCTGGATCTTTAATAATTTGAGCTCTGTTCCACAATTTTCTCCCATTCCATTTGGATCCATCTGTCGTAGCTCTGATCAGAAAGCTTGGTAGTGGTAGACGAGCAGCACAAAGTTCTGGTCTCAGAGTAGATGAAGCTGTGGTTGGAAATGATATGTTTTGATACAGCGATTTTTGTTTGTTTTTGTTTTTATCTTGACTCTTTGGAGACCTTTCTAAGTATTTAAGTATGAGAAATTTTAATTTAATATTCATTTGAAAATTTCCTTCTCTCCATATTTTATTTTCTCTATTTCTTTTAGGTAGATGGAGCAGTACTTTGACTGATGCTTTTATTTTATGAACTTTTCTCTCCAATGTTTAATTTATCTTTTCTTCCTGACAATTTCTTAGACTTTATCTTTCAAGCCATCTGTTTTTTCCTTCATAATTAAGAAAAAAAAAAAAAAAAGCCTGACACCTCTTTTTATTCTCCAAATTCTCCAAATGTACCCCCTTTTTAAGTCAGTATCCAGTTTTTGTTTTGAGAATGCATCTTCTCTTGTCTCTCTAAAGATTTCTGTTTGAGCTTTTCCTCAAAGGTTTGATACTGCTTGGTATGTTATGCTAGCGGGAGAAACTGAAAATCTGATTGATGCTTCTAGTTTGGTGATGTGTTTATTAATCTCCATTTATTCCGTGGCTTTTGTTTTTTTCTTTGGAGTCCCTGGGTGGTACAGATTGTTAATGAGTCTGCCCAGAGGCATCTCAGAAGAAGGGCCTGACAATTAAATCTGAAAATCATCCATTAAAAGCCTTATGGAACACAGTTCTGCACCCACACATGAAGTCCCCATGAGTGAGAATCAACTCAAAAGCAACTGGTTTGGTTTGGTTTGGGGTTCTTTTCCCTTTTCCCCTTGCCTCCTGTCCAGGCTTTCTTGGGTAAGCAATCTGGATTTTGGAGAGTATAAACATGGCACATCCTGACTGTTCCTCTCATCAGTCCTACTTCCTATGCAGCTGTGAGTTACGGGATTTGACTTTGACTGGGGTCTTCCCCTGTCTCTCCAAGGGTGAGTGTTCACCTCCAGGCCTCTGTGTTCTAAGTGGCAGGTATATGACTATCTCCAGACCATCCCTTTTCCTCACACAAATCTCAGCCTCACTGAAATCTGGAAAGGTGTTTAGTGGTTTTCAGCATCCTTTCTGAGTTTAGTGCAGATTTCACCATATTTGACAGAGGTTCTTCCAAAACTTGTGGTTTGAATTGTTTCCCAGATCCTTCCTTCGGTTTTATTTAGTTGTTGTTTCATTTTAGAGAGCGACAGGTCTCAGAAAATTCATAAAATGTCTATTCCTGGATGTTTCTGAACATTTCTTTCAAATCCAAGTTGTCCTTGGAATTTTTTAGAAGTGTTGAATCATTTTCAGTTTTTACCTTCATTTATTTAATAATTTTTTGAGTACCTACTAAGCACAGACTATGGTACCAGTTCTGAAAAAATCTTGTCTAATGACCCTTGATTATGTGATCTTCTTGATGGTGTTTTGTTTTGTTGTTGTTCTAACATTTTAGGTCATTGCAAAATTTCCTTTGCAGCTGTAATGATTTTAAAGTTCCTTTCATTTTCACCTTCACCAGAATGCATTGGATTAAGTCATCCAAATCATGTCTTTGAGACTGTCTAAATGATCTAGGGCCAGTGTCACTTTTAGAAAGACAGGCTATGGAATTGCAAAGCAGGGTCACATTGGAAGTATTTATGAGAAAGTAGTTATAGATAGATGCTCAGTCACAAGAAGAGGAAAGGAAAAAGAGAAAGAAAATGTTAAGTTGTACCAGGAGGTCTGAGCTGCCTTTGACCCAGTAAAAGGATGTTGTGAAATAATGCAAGATAGGAGAGATGTTGTTTCCACAGTTGGTCTTAGTTCCTCTGTGCCCCACATGTTATGAGCACCTCATGGTGCTGAGTGTGAGGCTGGAGTCAGTGATACTAACTCTTTGTTCAACATGGTCCTAACTGCAAACACAAGAACAAAACCAACCTCCATCTTGTGCTTATTGAAGGAACCATTACCTCTCCTTCTGAATCGCACACATGGCACGACTAGATGGTCTTGTAGTTACCAATAGAGTACCTTCAAAATAAATTGTTAGGGTAATATACACTATGAGTGATTTTCACCATGCACTCTGATCTTAATTGTTACTAAATTACATTCCTAAAGTCAGAAGAACATTTCTTCGGATATATCGGAAATCGGATATATCGGACTTAGATATATGTGTAAGACTTGGGTTCTTTTTCTGTTACAACAAAAGTGTACATGGTCACTCTCTCAGAATCCCTTCCCCCACCAGAGTGAGAACCAGAGCAGTGGTTCTTAATCACTTACTTGACCTTAGGGAAGATGAACTATGTTGGAGTGGGGGAAGCAAGAGCAAATTGAGGACTGTCAGAGGCTCTGCTTTGAGTTGAATGAACCTTAAAATTTATCAACTTACAAAACCTTAGAAATTTACCAAGTATTTAATCAAGTTTGGCAAAGGTCCTAATTAATCAGAAAAGATGATTGGCCAAAATGGACATAGCTGAATGTCAGCCAGCTTACAAAACATAGCCATCTTTTGTCACTGAACTATTACTGCCTCACTCTGCCTCAGTGGCGGTTTGGAAATCTCTGGTATCGATTACCCTCATCTGGTCTGTTTCAAGAGTACATTTAGTTCTGATCCCTTCTCCTTTTATCCTTGATCAAGTACTGTAGTTTCTAGTATATCGGTACTTGTGAGTTCATAAAATTTCCCACACATTTCTATTGTCTGAATATCTGAAGAGTTACTTCACCTCAAAGGTTTTAAATTGGATAAACTCTTTCATGGCTCTATGCCAACCTCGAAATGTTTTCTGTAAAAATTTCTGTAGTAACACTCTGTGATAAAATTTAATGATTATGTATCGGTGGGCAGAGGCATGGTTTTCCCTGGTCCTTAATTATTAATTGTTTTCCCTTGTGAATTACTAGTGTTTGTTGACATGCTAATCTTCTCAGTCTTCCCTCAGGTCTTCCAAAGTAGTCTGCTTTCTTCCTAATACATAAATTATCTGTCTCCCTTAATGTTTCTGTTAGTTGCCTTTGAAGGTGTTTATTTGTGTTGGAGGAGTTCCTAGGTGCTGCAAATGATTAACACACTCAGCTGTTGACTTCAAGGTTAGTAGTTCTGATCTATCCAGAGGGACCTTAGAAGAAAGGCCTTATGATCTACTTACAGACAGTCAGCCACCGAAACCCTTGTGGAGCCCAGTTCTACTCAGACACACATGGGGCTGCCATGACTCAGAATCCACTCACCAGCAGCTGGTTTTCATTTGTAGTGAGGTTATCTCTGATCTCACTTGCTTATGAATTTCTGGAGTGATCTTTTATTTCCTTCCTATCATCCAAAGTACAACTTTCTGGCTATACTGAACACTTTCTTGTCTGCCTAGTCTATTTAGTAATAACGTCATAGTGTGCTTTATAAAAACATTTTAAGAAAACATGCTTACAAATCCTTCAGCAAATTTATAGCAGAAATAAAGAATTGAGAGAAGGCGAAAAATCTTCTATAGGGTAAAATATTGAAACTTTCTATCTTAACACTTTACAACTACCTCCTAATCGCATGGATTTAGTTAAAGCTTTTTTGTTTAAAGAATAGTAGTTAATCCTTCATAACTATTACATGCTTTCTGCATTTTATAAGGATTACTGTCATGTGCAAATTACATGGAATGATGGGTAAAATGAAAAAGGAGAAAAGCCCATTGTTTCACAAAGCTTGTGAATGCACGACATAATTGAGCATTTTATAGGTTTTATAGGAGGAGTTGTTTGAGTGAACCAACATATTATTGCATGGATATGTTACACCTAACCATAAGCCAAGACGCCATTAGACGCACAGTGATTAAGGTGCTCAGCTGCTAAGCAGAGGGTTGGCATTTAGAACCCACTAGTCTCTCAGAGGGAGAAAGATGTGGCAGGCTGCTTCTGTATAGACTTACAGCCTGGGAAACCGTATGAGGCTGTTTTACTCTGTCCTTTAAGGTCTCTTTGAATCAGAATTGATTCAATAGCAGTGTTTTTTTTTTTTTTTTTTTTAACCATTAAGTCAGTCAAGATGGAGACAGTGAACATTACTTTTTAAAAGTGCCAGGAACTAATACTAGTACTGTCGAGATAAAACCACTAGTAATAGAAGCAGAATAAAATAAATAATTGAAACTAGATTTTAGCCAATAGTTTACAAAAACTCATATGATTGTATCTTTACTAGATACGTTAAGCAAAGCTGAGTAGTGTGAAGGTTTTCTTTCTGTTTATTTTCTCCATCCTCCCTTTATTTATTCTTAGGCGCTCATCAACAAAGAATTTTTGTAGAATTATTTTTTAAAAAAGCTATTTCAGATAGACTGAAAACTATACCATCATCTTCAAATAGGGACTGTTTCGCAATAGTTCTGTCACTTAATAGTGCTGAATGTGTGGAAATAAAACATCTGGAAAGGCATTTTCATCTGTGCACAATATCTCCTGTCCTGACACTAACACTTCAGCAAATGAATTGAAATATTGATTCTATGTTATATTCATCAACCTGTGTGCTATGCAAATATAAGAAAATGGATGCTTTTCTAAAGAAGAAAAAAAAAAAAAAAAAACACTGCCGTCAAGTCGGATCTGACTCATAGCGACCCCTCCTTGGGTTTCTGAGGCAGTATCCCTATGGAAGTAGATTGCCCAACCTTCCTTCCAAGGAGTGGCTGGTGGGTTTTGAAGTGCCAGCCTTCTGGTTAGCAATCAGATGTCTTAGGCAGTAATGCCACCAGAGCTCCCTTTCCTAAAGAAAGGGAAAACAAATCTAGAGACTATATATCTAACTGAAAATTACAAGCAAAGATAAGTAGGGAGAAATTAAGACTCAGAGATACTACAACAAATTTATAGACAGGAAAACTTTATTTTTTCTTTTATTTTCTCATGTGTGCTTAGTCATATATTATAGATTCTCTGTATATACATTATAAATAAATATGCTCAAACTTTTAACTTTATATATTTAAAAAAATTGGAATGTCACTAATGGTTCAAATAGCTTGATAACTATTCAGCCATTCACTAGCTGTATTACTTAACTTGCTGTTTATCACTCTGCTCTCCTAGGAAATAGGAATCAAAATAGTACCTACTGCTTAAATTAGGTTCTGATGCACAGCAAGCACCAGTAAACTACAGCCCACTGGCAAAATCCAGCCCACCATCTGTTTTTGAACCACTCAGAAGCCAAGAATAGTTTTTACATTGTAATATTATTGAAAAATAAAAAACTCATCATAAAAATAATATTTCCTGACATGTAACAATTGTGAAATTCAAATTTCAGTGTCTAAAAAAAGTTTCTAGGAACACAATGCTCATTCGTTTATTTGTTTACATATTGTTTAGCACATTGAACAAATTGAGTAGTCCCAACAGAGACCATTACAACAGGCCTGCAAAGCCTAAAATATTTGTTACCTGTCTGGATAGAAAAGTTTGCCAACTTCTTTTATACATTGAACTGCTTCAAGCAATGTGAGGCATATATTGACACTGAAAAAATGCTAGTTATTATCTTGATATTATTAAGCTTTATGTAAGATAAATTATATCACTCATATAGACAGATTCATTTCAGAGTCTGAAATTTTTCCTCATGTATTCTTTCTGGAAATAAGATTAAAAAGAAAAATCTAGTTGTTATATGACAAATTGTTATTGTTCAAAATGTAATGTAGCCTTAAGAATATAATGCAGCACGTTCATGATGCAAACTGCTAACCTAAACATGAGCAGTTCTGACCTATCCTGTGGTGCCAGGAAGAAGGACCTGCTTCCTTTATGGAAGGATCTGCTTCCATAAAGAGCACAGCCAGGAACACCCAATGAAGCAGTTCCACTCTTTAGCATGTGCTGGAATCAACTTGACAGCAACATGCTTGAGGTTTTTTTGTTTGTTTCAGGTTTTTGTTGTTGTTTGTGTTGTTTTAAGCTTTTTACCATCTCCTTTCTTGTTGATTTTCTTTTTATTTGATCAATTTATTGTTTACAGCTGCCCTTTAGTTTCAAACTTATTTTCATTTCCCTAGCTCTGGTGGCATTAGTGCCTAAGGTTTGACCGCTAACCAGAAGGCTGGTGGTTCAAACCCACCCACCACTCCTCGGAAGGAATATTGGGCAATCTACTTCTGTAGTGACACTGCCTTGGAAACCCAAGGAGGGGTCGCTGTGTCCGACTCGAGGGCAGTGGGTTTAGTGTTTTTTTGTATCTTAATTACCCATTTTTACGTACTATCTGATCCTTCTCAATGGAAATTCTAGCCATTTGCTGGCAGTCTTTGGAGGGTTTTTAAAAACAGGAGAGAAAGGATTTGGAAACCAAGATTTACTTAGTGAAAAGAACTTTAGTGTGTATGTGATCATGGACTTGTCAGTTCAAGTGAAGTCCCACTGAGCAGGGCTCAGAAATGCAATCCACTCATTTGCACTTATCTCTGGAAACGAGGCAAACCAAATTCTTATCCCACTGATATCACGCTATCTTGTTGCCAAAGAATTAAGCAATCACATGTTTCTAAGCCAAAGCAATCCATCCATTAAAAAAAAAAAAAAAAAACTTTTGAGCAAAAAAGGAAATATTTTATCGAACTATTTTAGGTTATTTCATCTTGGCCCTTCTTTCCCCAGGCTTACATGTCCAGGCTTAACACACCAGGAATCTGTTCAGATTCTGTTTGATGTCCTGATGTGTGCGTAGCTAGCTTGTGGAGATAGAGAATCTCTTCCTTGGACCTTTGGCTATTCAGGGTTTCCTAGCTCAGTTGTGTCCTCCAAGTCTGTTTTCTTTTTAATCCTTTGCCTTTACATCCCTACAGCCCACTTATGTTTCTCTTTATCCAAAGACTCCAGCAATTTGGTCAAATACTATTCGTCAATTTAGAATCAGAAAGTAGACAAGTGAAGCAAAAGCTGACAATCAGATATACTTTGTTCCTTGATCACAGCTCGTGTGCAGAATACTTTCTCAGGTTTAGCTATAGCATACATTCACCAAGGCAACCAAAAAAGCAAACCAAACTCACGGCTGTCGAGTCGTTTCTGATTCATAGCAACCCCTCCTTGGGTTTCCGAGGCTGTCTCCATGGAAGTAGGTTGCCCAACCTTCCTTCCGAGGAGTGAATCACCAGCCTTCTGGTTAGCAGTCAGATGCCTTAAGGCATTACGGCAGCAGAGCTCACCATGCTATCTGGTTGAAAAAGCCCAATGAGAAACTGAAAATTGATTTTTTTTAATAGTGTAGAACTGTTTTCTAAGTTAGACAAGAAAGGCCTGTAACTTAGAAATATTGAAGCTCTTTTAATTTGATATCCAGCATACTCCAGAAAATGTCTTTGAGACACTCAAAATTCAAAATGACAAAAAGTTATTAAGGAAAATTAAAATTAATAATTTTAAAATAGTAACCTAATTACTTCAGTACATAAAGAGTATGTACAAATCCATAACAAAACATTAAGAACAAAAGGTATAAGCAGACAACTTACAAAAGAGAAACTACTACAGGTTAGCAGATTGTTGGAATATGTTCAGCCTCAGTGGTATTAAAAGAAATTCAAGCCATGACAGTGAGCTCTCATTTTTTTCACCCTATTTGTTATGTCACATGTAATTTGATGTAAAAAGATTTTGAAAGAGTGGAACTCCCTGCTTGAAACCAAACCAAAATCCAAACTAATTGCCGTTAAGTTTATTCTGACTCAAAGAAACCCTATAGGACAAGGTAGAACTGCCCCATAGGATTTCCAAGGCTTATAAGTCTTTATGGAAGCAGACTACCTCATCTTTCTCCTGCAGAGCAGCTGGTGAGTTTAAACCAACAACATTTAGTTTAGCAGCTGAGCATTTAACCCCTGTGCTATGAAGATTCCTCCCTATTTGAAAGAGAATGTAAAATGAGCAAGTTAAAACTTATCACTAAAAGCACATACAGTTCAGCTGTTAAAACTATTTGGTAGTCTATTATCAGAAGCCTTAAAATTCACAATATGCTTTGGCATACTATTATAAATATTAACTACAAAAATCTTTATGTGCAATATTTTACATTATAGTACTATTTAAATTTTTTTTTTAAAAAAAAAGCCCTAAACATTTTCCTATAGGATATATAGTTAAGCTCACTATAATTTTATGTAGCAATTCAAGTATTTATGAATTTGAAAACACAGAAACATGCTTAGAATAAAATGCTGAGAGCAAAATACAAGATACAGTTTTTTTAAACAGGATGGTCTCAATCCTTTAAAACTGTATTGCCCAATACAGTAGCCACAGGCCCCATGTGACTATTTTCATTTTGATTAATTTAGTTCCTTAGTTGCATTAGCCACAGTTCAAGTTCTTAGTAACCACGTGTAAGCTAGTAGCCACTGAGTTGGACAATGCAGCCATGAAAGTGATTTTCATCATCTCAGAAAGTTCCTTTAAACTGAAATAAAACATCCCCAAAACTATATTGTTCAAGGACTAGAAGAAAATAAAGAAAACATTAAAAAACAGTAATTTCATGTGAGCAAAGCAACCAGGGAAGGTTTTTTTTTTTTTCCCTTCTCCCTACTTTTCTATCTTTCAACTTTCTTATTATGATCATATATTAGTGTTGTTATGGGAAAAATCGTTGAATTTTATTTTAAATAATAAAAAAGTGTGGAAAAAGAATACATATGTAGCTTAAGGAAAGCCAACTACAATTTTCTCTCTACAGTTGAGTTCTTTTGTGGTGCTGCTGTTAATATTCAGATGGGATAAGAATTTCAGAAACATAGGGCCTTAGGGAATGAGTGCTTCTGAGTATTAATTGTAGAAGGAGTTTGCACACAACCATATATAAATACAATTTGGTTCTAAATGTTTAAAATTGAATTAAAACTTACTATATAGTGTGCAGCAGGAGCTCTGGTGGTACAGTAGTTAAAGCATTTAGCTGCTAACCAAAAGGTCAGTGGTTCAAACCCACCAGCCACTCCATGGGAGAAAGATGAGGCAGTCTGCTTCCATAAAGCTTTACAGCCTTAGAAACCCTATGGGGGCA
This sequence comes from Orycteropus afer afer, assembly GCF_000298275.1. Lineage (NCBI taxonomy): Eukaryota > Metazoa > Chordata > Mammalia > Tubulidentata > Orycteropodidae > Orycteropus > Orycteropus afer. The sequence continues at coordinate 10,933,252 of NW_006921592.1, read as the reverse complement.
GTTCTACTCTGTCCTGTAGTGTTGCTATGAGTCAGAATCAACTCAGTCGTTGTGGGTTTTATAGTGTGTGATGCAAGCTGTTTGCACATAAATACTGACATATGTACATAGAGATAAACATTTTAGTATTTGTATATAATGTGTATATATACATTTAATTCAAAACTACCATACCACCACTTCCTCTGTTCACCATCTTCCATAGTTCTAAATATGTGAGTTACACATGGGGTCTTTTGGCCCTAATTTGTGCCCTGGAGTCAATATTAAACACTCACTGTTACCAGTGTTAGTCAAAGAGAAGAAAAATCATTCCCATGTTTACAGAGATGAATTGGTGTTTTCCTGTTTGTTGTCTGTTTTAAGTTAATTTGTGTCTGGTTCTAATTAACTCTAACAAAGATAAACTAAGTGGTACTCTGTGAATGAGCTATTCCTACAAGCAAATGGCTTAAAATACAGTGGGAAATTCAGCCAAATTGTGCCATAGGACCCTTGACACAGTGCTTAAGGGTTCCCTTAGGGTCTAAAATGAGAGTCCACCCACTCAAGTATGAGCCACGGTGAGGTCTGTTCAGATGTCTGCTTGGTTCTTTTGATGGCTGGTTCATTGCAACTCCCCATGACCACTTAATAGTGGCTGAAATATCATTTTATGTGAATATTTTATGTGAGTATTTTATGTGAATATAGGGATGTAACCCAAGGAGTTTCTGATAGACTGGAATGAAATTACTCTTTTCTCTAAGCCCTAAAGGTAATGTATATTTGCCAATTAGCTAAGTGGAAACAAAGAAATTTTCATCATCAGCATAGAAAAGTTTAAAGTATTGGAAGAACTACACACCATGAAGTTCAGGCTGGAAGAATGCCCACTGCACCAGCTAAGGGAAATTACCTGGCTCCTAGATATTTTGTGGAAGGGAGAGGAGTCACAATGAAGTGACCTGGATCAGCTGTTGACAGCATGTAGGATTTACATTTGCAGTGTGACAGGACAATTTCCAAAAGTGTGGGGAAGAAGAGAAAGAGAGGGCACTGTTGCTTTGGTCTGAGACCAACATATCAGGGGACAAGGGGATGGTGGACTTCTTTGAGTCCCTAGTAGCCTGCACACAGAATCGTGTATGTGGATAGAGTCCAGCTAAGATGGGGAAATGTTCAGTGAATTGAAAAGTCAACATAATAAATACTCAAGGTGTTACACATCTGCATCCTGACTCAGTAAGTGAAGAGTGTTAAGAGGAAAGAGAAGGAATGTATGTATATAAATGGAATGATTGACTTTGAGTAACTGATATGTTGTTGTTGTTGTTGTTATGTGCCATGGAGTCAGACCTGATCATAGCGACCCCTCCTTGGGTTTCCGAGGCAGTATCACTATGGAAGTAGATTGCCCCATCTTCCTTCCGAGGAGTGGCTGGTGGGTTTGAACTGGCAGCCTTCTGGTTAACAGTCAAGTGCCTTAG
>NW_006921592.1:10915803-10931683 GCF_000298275.1 Orycteropus afer afer | reverse complement strand
CCCCTCCTTGGGTTTCCGAGGCAGTATCACTATGGAAGTAGATTGCCCCATCTTCCTTCCGAGGAGTGGCTGGTGGGTTTGAACTGCCAGCCTTTTGGTTAGCAGTCAAGTGCCTTAGGCACTATGCTACCAGAGTTCCCAAATATGTAAGTATAAAATAAGAAGCATACAGAGCCAGAGGGTAATTGCTAAGTAGAAAGATGAACCTGCTGTGAAATAGATTTAGAAGGGAGGCTGCTACTTGGTCAGTTGACTGAACTAAAAAACAAGAAAATTACTAAAGAAGTAGTCCTATCTTTGAAGGCTGTGGGCTTTCACATCACAGACCGCTATATGTTTGTGGTGTTTCCTCTTGCTCATGTTGTAGTTCCCTGCCCGCCTGTGTCTAGGGATGGGTGACGACTCTCCTTGCCCCTTCTCTCCAATCTCTGTTTCTGCCTTTCTCTTTCCCTCTTCTCCTTTTCTCCTCCAGCACACTCAGAGTTTGCACAGGTTCATTCAACAAGACCGTGTTCTGTGATCTCATCTCAATGCCTGGAAACCTCAGACCTGGAGGTAATAGGCAAATGCGTTCTATTCCTTGGCTTCCCTAAACATCCTGTGTAGGCAGGATACATTTAGATATATGAAATTTACACTATTTAAACCTGGGGAGCTGTCTTCAAGCCTAGAAGTATGCTAAATTTGATCTCAAATAATCCCTCACTCCCAGATTTGCAAAAACTAAGAAAATTAGGGAGGAAATAATACCTGTCCAGCAGAGTTCAGTCTCCCTATCATTCCTCTTGCTGCTGTCTGATTTGGATTACAGTAGTAGGGTGATTAGTTACAAAGCTGTTTTTAGTTCTTTCTCATTCCACCTGCTCCATTTATATGCTGTATCTTTTGTTTTCTTGGATTGCTATGGGGTTGAGAGTATTGAGAATTTCTAGAGATCTCAGGGATGAAACCAAACCTTTTAGACTCACGGCAACCCCATGTGTGTCAGAGTAGACCTGTGCTCCACAGGGTTCTTGATGGCTGGTTTTTCAAAAGTCGATTACACGGCCTTCCTTCTGAGGTATCTCTGGTTGGACTTGAACTGCCAGCCTCTGATTAGCAGCCCAGCATGTTAACCATTTGCTCACCCAGGGCTCTAATTTCAAGGATATATCCCCTTGAAGTGTAGAGAAACTGAGCAATAAAATTCTCTGACTTAGTGAAATTGGCAGAAACCTGGATGTTCTTTCAGTTTCTCATACATCAAATAGATTTGAAAGCATGAATAGATTAACTTTTTGTAGCTCTAAGGAATGGAAAGATTTCACTGGATTTATAGTGTGGCCAAAGATTTGACATGAGTTGCCTCACCATGAAGCCTTTATGTGGAAATTTCAAAATCTGTGATAGTAGCTACCATTGACAGTTACTGTGTGCTCAGGTCATAGCTGAGTAAGTGTGTGAATCATCTCTCTTTCTCCTCGCAAACCCTTTGAGGTGCGTTGAGCTGTACCCCTGGAAGATAGGAGGATACTAAGACTCAGAGAGGTTCTGTCACTTGCTCAAAGTCACACAGAGTGTATGAGGCAAAGCCATGTTTCAAACCAAAGTCTCTGGCTGGCAGCCACAGACCCTCACCACTGGCCGCACAGCCTGTCAGTGTGCTCTCCTTGCCTGGCCACCTGTCTGCGTGTATCCTCAGACAGCAGATGCATGTCAGCTCCTTGCCGTTCGTCCTCTCCCCCCTCCTACCCCCAGAAACAGGAGCTTGGCATAGAATGTATTTTGGATTCTCATAGTGTTGACATTAGACAGGACACATAACAATGTGATCCTGCTGCAGATAGAAAGTCAAACACACCAGGCTTTTCCCTAAATAATTGAGGAAGGAAAGGAATATGCAGAAGACCAGGCTTGCAAATTTTTTTTTTTTCATAAGGCTTTGGGATTATTTGTCTTTTGAGTTGTTACATTTATTTACCCAATAGATAAGGAAATATAATAAATACTTGAGAGAACGTATTCCTAAACGCTTGTTAGAGAATTGAAATCTTTTAATTATTCAACATTTAATAAGTTGTAAATGATAATAGGTTTGATATAAATTTGACCTCATTATGGATCATTGCATAAAAAGTAAGTCAACTACTCTTACTCTTTTAAAATAATGATCTTAGTAAGAAGGAATTGGTGAGGTGTTCTTTAATGAGCTATGACTGAAGAAGATAGAGTGAAGTTTGTCATAGTAATTAAAAGTAAAGAGTGGGATTTAAAATGTCCTATATGGATTCCTGAAGCATAAAATTGCATATTCTGTTGATCTCCTTCCATTATCAATTTCAGAAGCAGAAGTGGCTCCAGTGAAAATGGTACCCCATGTAGGCAGTTTCATTATGTGTGGCAAATGAAAGAAGCGCTGCTAGCCTCTAGGCATTGAAATTGAGTGTGAATGTGTGGGCAGCAGATATTGTCTTAGCCTGTCATTCTGAGGATCTGGGTTAAAACATATTTTAAGGAGTTATAAAAATACTTGTTTTTCCGTTCTGCTAAGCAATGTATTTATTACTTCACAGACTCTTTGTGTACCTGGACGTTGCTTATTATATAGAGTATTTGGCTCTGCCTATATTTTTTAGCACAAAGCTCAAGGAACATAGACTTGCAGACACCAGAATGGTTCATTGATAAGCAAGTTTGTGCATCATTCAGATTCTCTGTGTCTCTTTCATACCAAAGGGCATCTCTCTGGCCTGTTTCCCAAGGTCCACCCTACCTCAGGTAGCAGCTGAGAACAACTGATAGATAGGTTAGGAACTCAGGGATGACGCTATTCAACACTCTGCATGCTTCTTTCTTGAGTGTTTAGTTTTGTACTTAGGGACTACATGCTAGATTCTACAGGGAATGTAAAAAAAAAAAAAAGTGTTATAAACAGAAAAGAAAAAAATTACCAACAGGGAGAGATAGGCAGGTGAGTGACTTGTGTCATGAAAAAAAATGAAAAACCTTGGTCTAATTTGTATTCTTTGCTGAGAAAATAAGTGAATTTTGTGAGAACACGTATTTATTGGCAAAATCATGAAGAGTTGCAAATCTATTAAAATGGATGTTCAAGGCTCTGGTTTGAAGCTGGCTTTTTGGTGGAGGGAAGTACCAACTTAGCAGAAAAGGATACAAAAAGAGGGCCTACTGAGCAAGCTCTAGGTCTCTGTGGTAGCAGGGCGAATAGACATGTAGCTTTGATAGGTAGGCCCTTTGATAATTTGTTATGCAGAGATTTGTGCTAAACTATAGCTGGAAGAAAGCTAGCTTCCAACTGGGGTCATGGGCCAAGTTCACTGGATCTGACCTTCCCTTAATCAGAGAGATGTTTGCACATGAGCCAAAGGGAAGGCAGGGGCCTCCTACCTCCAGGCACATAATTATGTCTCATGTTCCACATTTGAGTTGTCCAATGGAGCTTCCCACCGAGCTTCCTACATGCAGGCCTTGGAAACAAGCATGCCCTCTGCAAGACTGCACATTGTTTCAGGAGCACAGAGACTGGGGCACAGTGGTCTTCATCGAACTTAGCATGTTTGCGCTATCCCTGCCCCCACTATACAATGCAAATGAGAAAGTTTCTCATTCTCAGCGCAGAGAATTTTCTTACTTAATACATGAGTTAACAGACATCAGAAGTCTTGGTGAATCATTTCAATTACAGAATTTTCACGGATCTCCTCAAGGGCTCTGAACTTAGATCTTCTCATTTGCCTTGCTCTGCTGTGCCCTGCTTTCCTCTTTGCATCTCTAATTCATCTGTCAAGATTCAAATCAAGACTTCTTTGAAGGCTTCCCTGACCCACTCCCCAAGCAGTGTGATACTGACTTCTTTATTCCCCACTCTATGGAGCATCATGTGGATTTCAATTACCCCTTCACACACCTGTCTTCCTCACAGGGACTGTATCTTCAGCATGCTTTCATCCCCAGCATCCTACAAATCTGCAATATGTATCTGTTGAATGATGGGCAAAATAGCAATAGGACAATGTGTGCCTAAGGCAGGAAGGAATGAGCCCAGGGGACTCAGAGAAGGATTGATTGGTGATGTTAGGTTGATCTGATCCTTGAAGGATAGGGAGTGAGGACCGCATTGTAGGCCATGGGCTTCCATGGCAGTGGTGACAGTGAGTGTTTCTCTGTAGAAGAGAACATTCGTGTAAGGGCTCAGGTTGAAAATGTACACCAATAGCAGGCTGTGCTAAGCTATGAATGCAGACTACAGAACTTGGGACTTATCCTTATAGGTGGCACTAGTCAATCCTGTTTAGCAGGGGTTTACGTTAAAAAGCCATATTTTCTGGCAATTAGTTAGAGATCTTGAAATGTAAAAGACCCCTTGCAGTAGCTTGAACAGATCAGCCAGGGAGGATTCTCAACAATCAACTGTTGGGACCCAGCTCAACTGGATACCGTTCCAGTTGTGATTACAGCACGTGAGCTGGTAGGCTGCCTTTTCCCAGGGCCAGGATGAGGTGAATGTTTCCTAGTTTCACTCTGCTCCTTTTAGCCCATGGAAGGAGGACCCGCCTGATCAGTGAGGTCTGGGCGAGTCTGCTATTTTCGTGGCCATATTTGCAAGAGGCAAAGTGACTATAAAGAAACCACCAGGCCCCGTTCTCCATGCGCTTACAGCCTGTCAACAGACACGGTGGCCTGTTGCTCCCCCTGTTTTTGTATGCAAGAGAAACCAGGCAGGACCAACTTTCACTGGCTCATTCTAATTCTTCTCTTATTCCAGCTTTCTTACCTGCATCACAGAGTACACGCTCTTGATTGGAGAGGGACAGTTACTTTCAGTTCCAGGGAAGTAGTAGGGTGATGAAAAGGAGTTGGAAGCCTCCTTGCATCTCAGGTGTAGGCCAGGCCCATCCACATAGTTACGAAGAAGCCCTTGGTTAGGGATAGTAAAAACTCTACCTATATCCTAGAATCCCTGGGAATCTTGTTAAAATGTAGATTCCGATTCAGCATATCTAGGGTGGAAGTACAAATTTTCAGCAGGGGGATTGAGCCAGAATGAACCAGTTCAAAGCCCTGTATAGAGCACAGTTCTACTGTGACACCCAGGGGGTCAACATGAATCAGAATTAACTTGAAGGCAACTGGTAATTAGTATCATCTTTTCTGGCACTGTGCTTAAAGCTTTGGGCTGCTAACCAAAAGGCCAGCAGTTTGAACCCATCAGATATTCCACAAGAAAAAGAAAAGACAAACTGCTTCTGTAAAGATTTACAGCCTTGGAAACCTTATGGGGCAGTTCTACTCTGTCCTAAAGGGTCTGTATGACTCGGAATCAATTCCATGGCAGTAGGTTTGGATTTTTGGGTTTGGTTTTTCTTGAATGTTTCCTGTTCGACTAAAACCCCGAGAGAGAGAGAGAGAGAGAGAGAGAGAGGTGAACATTAGCACCCCTCCCCAAACTTCTTTACATTTTTTTTTCAAAGGTGAACAAAACCATTGCTGTTCTGTCATCAGTCATACATATGACTCCCACATTGCTATTTTGTTTTCTTCCTTGAAACCTTCTCCATTGGCAGATGAAACACAGAGTTTAATACCATGACATAGAGACTCCTGAGACACCTGCTTCCTTGTAGATTTCCATTTTTACTTCAGGGAGTCAATTATGCCTCATTTTATGCATGTGCCATTATCCTGTGAGGCATCATGAAAGTCTGTCTCTCTCTCTCTTTTATTTGTTCTTTCCTATGAGGATTTCGGGAGCTCTGGCAGCGTAGTGCCTAAGGCACTTGACTGCTAACCACAAGGCTAGCAGTTCAAACCCACCAGTCATTCCTTGGAAGGAAGGTCGGGTAATCTACTTCCGTAGTGATACTGCCTTAGAATCCCAAGGAGGGGTCGCTATGAGTTGGGTCCAACTCGACAGCACATAACAATAATAATGTGAGGATTTCAGAAACTCTGATGGCACAGTGGTTAAAAACATTGGGCTGCTAACTGAAAGGTCAGCGGTTTGAACCCACCAGCCACTTCTGAGAAGAAACGTGAGGCAGTCTGCTTCCATAAAGATGTACAGCACTGGAAACCCTATGAAGCATTTCTACTCTGTCTTGTGAGGTCACTATGAGTTGCAATCAACTCGATGGCAGTGGGAGTTTTTAATGAGCATTTACCCCTGGTGTTTTGATACAGACCATATCTGGTTGTAAATAGTCTCCCATAGGGAAAAGAAAAGGCATAAAGGTTTTTCACTGCAGAGTGAAAAATCGTATAACATAAAATAAAAATCTTCACTCATCTTAATTGGGAAGAACAGAAAGAATGAAGTTGTCACGGTTAGATTTTTTATTGCAGGACTCAGACACTCAGCTGTAGCTGTCTGCATGTATTTCTTAGCACATAAATGGCACAAAACCTCACCCTTACTCTTTGTTGTCCCGGACTCATCCAGAAGCTTTCTGCACCTTCCATACTCAAAGTGTGGTCTGAGTTAGCTGCACCAGCCTCACCTGGGAGCTGGTTAGAGCTCCAAAACCTGAGGCCCCTCCCCATGCTGAATCAGAATCCAAGTTCTAACAAGAGCCTCAGGTGATTCAGAGGTGCATTAAAGTTTGGGAGACCCAGCTCCATGCTTCTCAAATTTTAGTGTGCTCCAGAATTCCCTGGAATCCTTGTTAGAACAGATTCCTGCCCCCACCCTTCAACCACAGCAATTAAATTTGGTGGGTCTGGTGGTTGAAGGCCTAGAGATGCTGATGCTGGGTCAGCTGCCCACTTAGAGTATGCTCTCTAATTTTCCCCTGAATTAGAAACTTATACCACAGGCCACTCAAACCTCAGTCCACAGGCACGTGGTAAACAGGGAAATAGCCAAGAGCAGCCCAAATTACATACAAGGCAGTGCTTCAGTGGAACCAGGACAGTCCAGAGGCTGTGTCTCCAGTGTCCTGATGCAGCAGCACTGGGCTTAGAGGGACGGCCACCTAGACAAGTCCTCTCTGGGACACCATGCTGGGCTCAGTCTATTTTCTTCTCTGGCTGCTGCCCCAGAGGCTGGTAAGGGACGGGGAGGATGACCCTAGTCAGCAAGGTACAATGAAAAATATGTGAAACTACTCACTACAAATTAGTAAGTAAGCATAAGTAAATTCATGCTTGCTAATTGGATACTCTGTCCCTGTCAGGGATAGTAAATTTGAAAAGAGGCTTTGATTCTATAGGAAAGTGTTTGCAGAGACTCTGATGTGGTGAAAAATGTGAAATTGTTCACTGTAAACTAGTAAGTAAGCACAGGTAAACCTGCACTTACCTTGCTTATTAAGTAATCCAACACTGGTAAAAAGCCTCAGACCAGCCTTAATATCTTTCATGAGAGAGACCTCAGGCACCTCCTTTTGTGTTAACCTCAAGATTTATCTTTTAAGGATTTCAACTAGTGTGGGCCCAAAGAGAACACTTACATCACACCCCTTCTGGGAAATGCTAAATGAAATGATAAATCTTTCTAACACAGACATATACCACTTGATGCCAACATGTGCACACCTACCCTCTGGATAGGTCTTCTTTGAAGACCACAGTGCAACTTTCTAGCATTTCTCTAGCTATAAAACTCAAACTCATTGCCATCAAGTCAGTTCCGACCCATAGCGACCCTCTTTGGGCTTCCAAGGCAGTAAATCTTTATGGAAGTAGATTGCCTAGTCTTCCTTCCACAGACTGGCTGGTGGGTTTGAACTACTAGCCTTCTGGTTAGCAGTCAAGTGCCTTGGGCATAACAAACAGGGAACTCCCACCAGGGATGCCACTGTCTAACTCTCTTTAGATTCCTTTTTAATTCTTTCAATTCTTATTAGGACCTTTGCTTCTCCTAGGTCCTAAAAATTTAAGCCAATTAAATCTCCAGCTACTCGGTATTTCACAGTGAGTATTGTTCTCAGAACTGAAAATGTTACCACTATGTGGCTATGGTAATCAAGTAAATGGCTATACCTGTGTAGATAGAAAAGGCACTACTTTTAAAGGCTGTGCATGCCATTCATACAAAAAGAAATGTATGCAGTGAAATAAATATGCCTTCAGCCATGAAGCAATCTTTCAATAGATCATTCTCACATTTCATAAGTATTTAATTATGTAAGCAATTATAGGTGTAAAATCAACCCTTCCGTGACCCATGGGACATATAGTGCCTATCTACATTTTCTGCCTCTGGGGTTTAGTAGGAAGCCGCTATCCCACTTTTAGTGAGTGCTGCTATTTGATGGGTCCTGCATAACTGTGTCAATATGAAGAAACAGGCCTCATCCCACAAACCCCAGAACCAGAGACACCTTGGGATGTATGTGTCCCACTACTTGTATTGAAATCCTTATTACCACAAAAAAAATTTTTTTCATTTCATTAAAAATGCCTTCCATGACTGAAAACACATGGTGTCAAGAAAAAAGTGTAAAGCAAAAAATAATTAGGTTTTCTTTTTTTATTATTATTGTGATTTGGGTGAAGGTTTACAAAGCAAATTCACTTTCCACACAGCAGTTCACATATACTTTGTTTCATGACATTGACCACAGTTTACCACAATGCAACAGCTCCCCTCCCACTTCCTCCCCAGAGTTACCTCTTCTCTGTGTCCATCCCTCCATGCACTCCTGCCCCCTGAGCTGTCTCCCTGTGCATAAACAGCCATTCTTTCTCCCATGATTGTTCTCTCCAAGGAGTGTATCTACTTGAGGTAAATGTTCAACTCCAAAAAATAATTAAGTTTTGAAAAGATTGAAAGTTTGAAGAGATTGGTAACTATCAGTACCAGTTTTGTAGAGGTATGCTTTTTGAAAAGTACACTCTTTCAACTTGATTTGGTTTGTCATACATTACAGAAGAAAAAAAGAAAAGACAGTGTCAGGATCTTAAAGGTTGTCCTTGCACAGCTGAGTGTCCTGGAGGTGACTTGGGAAAGAGGGTTATGTAGAGGTACGTACTTGACCTTTGTAACTCTGTACCATGAAGCATACGGAACATGGCATATCAGGAAGACAGAATCTGAGCAGAAGAGATTATAGCTTGAAACTGGAGTGAGAAGGGTCTCCACTTAACCATTCATTCATTCCCTTTTTAAAAACAAAGGACACTAGTCATTGCTGAAGGGATACTGAGTTCCTTTTTGGGGTGATGAAAAGCTTTTGGAAATACCTATTAGTGATGGCTGCCCAACAGACGTGGTAAATATAGTTAATGTCACTGAATCATACACTTGAAAATGGTTGAAATGGCAAACATTTCGTTAAATTTCAAAAAATAAATAATAAAATATAGTGAAACATCCAGAGGCATCACCAAGTTCAGGCACAGTTTGACCAAGCAGCTAAAATGGTATGAGCAGAACCTGGTTCCTTTTTTTCTTCCTGTTTCTCAGCTCTGAATTGTGTTGGCTGCTTGGCCCCAGGCATTCTTGTTGTGGTTTCAAATTGGCTTTTAGAAGTTCCTGGGATACATGATTCCTCTTTCACATTCTTTATGAAAGCAAGTTTCTCTGTCCCAGAGTTCCTAGTACAAATACTGGGATTAATTAGACTAGTTGAGGTGCTCAGCTGAACTGATTACTAGAAGCCAGAGAATGGCCTACTGTGACTTGGATTCAGAGTCGGCCCTGAACCAGGCTGTAAGCTGGGAGATGGGATCCTCCAGTTTAACTCACTGAGGCACACACTAGCAGGGAAGGCGGGCTCAATCCTATGCAGTTTCTTCTGCCCAGAATTCGGTCATAACACATAGAACTAGGCCAAGAGGTGGAAAGCGTCATCTTACTGTGTGTCCAGGAAGAAGTATAGCTATGTACCATGTTTTTTATATCCTTGGGGAAAGAAAATCCCCCAAATGTGCTGCCTTTATCTGACCTGAGGGTGGGAGTAATTTAGAGGGGGAGGCGGAGCTGATAAGATACCGGAAGAGGCTCTGAGGCTCTTGAGCTATGGCTGTGAGTACTTTTATCTGAGAGGAGTGCTTTGACTCATAAGTAGCCTTGATTACCATCTTCATTTATTAAAACAAGCTGGCACACTTCTTAGAACCCATTTAGTTTTCTGTTACCAAGGTAGGCTTAAAAATGTAGCTTCAGGTAAAAATACTCAAAAATGCTGAAGATGTATAACCACGTGTCTCCAGGTAATTATTATTCGTAGCACCACAATCTGTATGGAAATTAGAGTGAGAGATAGGGATGAAGTGTGGTCTAGTGAACAGGAAGTATATGCTATAAAAATATTTTCTTTGCTTTTGCTTATCAGAGGATTGACTGGTTGTTTTATACTTATATGTTGTTGTTGTTGTTTGCTGTCGAGTCGGCCCTGACTCATAGCGACCCCTCCTTGGGTTTCCGAGGCAGAATTACTGCGGAAGTAGGATTGCCCAACCTTCCTTCCGAGGAGTGGCTGGTGGGTTTGAACCTCCAGCCTTCTGGTGAGCAGTCAAGTGCCTTAGGCACTATGCTACCAGAGCTCCTTTATACTTATATAGTAAGTGGTAATACTTACAGAAGGAAGATGGGGCAATCTACTTCCATAGTGATACTGCCTCGGAAACCCAAGGAGGGGTCGCTACGAGCCGGGTCTGACTCGATGGCACATAACAACAACAATACTTATAGAAATATAGATGTGCTTTGGACCAAGAATTAAATAACTTTGTTTGATTGTTTAAAATAGAGCTAATTGTATAGCCTCAAATAAATACAGTTTAGGAAACAAAATGAAGCCTGGCATCCAGTCCTTAGTTCAGATCATAAGTATTTAACCTTGAATGGATAATTTCTGGTGGAAATTTCTGACATTATGCCAGATATAATAATTCTCTAGACTTTGCTTATTTTCTATTTCAGCCTTAAAAGCTTTTTCAGCAAGTCATATTTTTTTAATTACTATTTTTCTCTTCTCCATGTCAACCTGAGAGTTTGCATAATGGAAACAGTGTCATCAGTCACTTGCATATAATTGATGATAAAACCTACTACAGCCCAACTCTAGGCTACAAAAATTGGATGCCTACAGAAGATGCATTGGACTTAGACAATAAACAAAATGCACAAACTGAGTAATCTCATAATTCACTTCTTGTGTGTGTGTGTGTGTGTTTTTTTCCAGAACCGAATGGAAGAAAGCAAAGCACTCTTTAGGACAATTATCACATACCCCTGGTTCCAGAACTCCTCGGTTATTCTGTTCTTAAACAAGAAAGATCTTCTAGAGGAGAAAATTATGTATTCCCACCTAGTTGACTACTTCCCAGAATATGATGGTAAGTCGGCACTCTTCAGAGCAGCTGAGTAGGTGGGGGCATCTTTTGCTTCCCCCCACATACAACAGCTAACACATTCCAGTGCACTAGGGTCCCTGTGAGTTGAAAGTAACTCAGCGGCACACAACAACAGAGTTACCTTTGCTCTCAGAAGTCTGCATGTTCCAACTGATGGATTACCAACTACTGTTTGCTCTGTCCTTGAGTGACACAAAACATTTCATTCCCTGATACAGGTGAAAGAGAGAAAGAAAATAACTTCTAATATGTTTTGAAATAGCCATATCAGAGCAAGGAACAACCCAGAAGTTTGGATTAATTAAACATCAGTCATTATTTTTCCCTCTTATCTCCCTTTTACTTGGTTATAGTCTGGCTCTGTCTTGGGGAAAAAAGTTTTGTGGTCAAGAGCCCATGCTCAGAAGTCCATCTGCCCAGGTAGAGGGATGGTATCTAGGTGATATCTTCCTAATCCTTTTCCATATCTCCTTTGTCCAATATTTCTCCAGATTCCCCATCACTGCAAGCACTTCCCTTCGAACCTTTGCTCACCGTGAATGCCTTGACATTTGAAAATGTTTCTTTCATTGTATATCTGCCAACAATGCACATAGGAAACTTGGCTACTAAAAAAGAAGAAAAGACACTGATTTTGTTATTCACAAAGCAAACCCAGCTGTCATGTCAAGAGATTCAAAGCCCTTGTCAGATGAGCTAAGACTGAAAAAAAAAAAAACAACCCTGGGCCTACTCTGCAGTGTTTTTATAATAAACGTGTTTATAGTATTATAAATTTCACACTTCCACATTTCTGCACTTACAAGGTCTTAATCATAATGAATGCTGTTTCTGTATTTCTCTTCTGAAAGGGAGATTACCATTTCCACATGAACTTGAATCGCAAAATTGTTCATAGAGGCTCGAGAACTTTGTTCCTACTATGATGGGTATAATGATTTCTTTGTAGTTTATGTTTATTCAAATAACATGACTTACCCTTAAAAGCATAAAACACTGCAAGAACTCTTCAATGAAATTGAGTCTAGTTCTGATATACTTTAGGGTCAAAAAAGGAAAAAAAAAAAAAAAAAGTAGTTCCTTCTTTCCCAAATATATAAGTACATTCATAAGCCACAAATAGAATGTTCTTTTACAAAAATGAGAAGCTTTTCTAGCTCTTACAAACTCTCTGGTTTTAAATACTTTTCATTGCTACTCTAAAATTAGTAAGTTAACAGTAGTACGTTGAAAAAGATAGGACCTTAAATAATTACTTATTACCTATCATTTTTAATTGTGGTACATTTTTCATTCAAAGGAGCTCTGGTGGCATAGTGCCTAAGGCATTTGACTGCTAACCAGAAGGCTGGCGGTTCAAACCCACCAGCCACTCCTTGGAAGAAAGGTTGGGCAATCTACTTCCGTAGTGATACCGCCTCAGCAACCCAAGGAGAGGTCACTATGAGCCAAATCCAACTCCATGGCAGTGTGTTTGGTTTTTTTATTTTCATTAAATATCATACTAGTCATTTTTGGCCATCCTTCTTAGTCATCAACAAAAATTTCAATTCTGGGCATTTAAAGTTATTTGGAAACATTTCTTTTAATTGCTTAACTTTGAATTATTGATTTGTTTTCATGGCTTTTTCTCCCACTGGCAATGTTAGATACAAGTAAGCTCCTAGGAATAATCCCCAATTTGCAATAAACATAAAGTTGGTTAGAAAGGTTTAAAGTTGGTGATCTGAAATGCAGGGGGTATACTGTTAGGAACGGCAGTCAGGCCCTTGGTAGAGTCCTCAAAGAGGCCCCTGCCCCAGCCAGTAGAGAACAAGAGTATTGACAGAAGACACATCCTGGAGGGCCTGAAACTTACTGGAAACAATGGGGGAAATGCAAATACAGAATGGCATAAAGGCTGATGCAAGGGGAGTGCTCAGCCTGTGAGGCGGAGTCAGCTTATTATTCCAGTAAAGCAGCAGGTTTTAAATTAGTATCTTTATCAGGGTCAATTAAATAAGCATTTAACTGATTTTGATAAATACATCACATTCCTTTTTCAAAGCATTGAGGACGGTGCTTGGTACAAAAGAGACCTCCAATAAATGTAAAATAAAATATAAACCACTTTTTTTTGTTATCCCACATAGTAAATTGAATATTGTCTAAATGCAAGGTTCTCAGGAACACTGGTAGTCTATAGAAATGAGACTGCAGAGGACAATTATAGATCAACCTGATTTTAAGGGACAGATGTTTTGGTTTGTCCTCTTAGATTTCAGTCTAGAGAATTTAAAATGATCCGTAATTGAGGTAGAGGGGAGATTGGCAAGAGGGATTGAAAGTGGCTGTGTCTGCACGCACAGTTAGAATATAGCTGAAACCAGCCCTCTTACTTAAGTCCAACAGAAGAAAAATACCACTGCCCTGGTGATGTGATTCAGAGCAGAACTGAGTCTGGCCTGCAAGCCATCTGTCTGTTTTCACCCTTCCGTATTTTGTGGATGGAGAAACTGACAGCTAGATGGATGGATGGACAGATGAATGGAGGGATGGGCAGATAAAGTGACAAAGAGAAGAAATTGCACATAGTAGTGCTGGGGAAAATGACCAACACAGATCATTTAAGTGCAGATGTAATCCTCTATGCAATTACACATTTTGAGGAAATGATGAAGGAATGGAGTTGCAGCTCAGCTAACTGTTCTTTCCCTTCCTTGGCCAACAGGACCCCAGAGAGATGCCCAGGCAGCTCGAGAATTCATCCTGAAGATGTTCGTGGACCTGAACCCAGACAGTGACAAAATCATCTACTCGCACTTCACATGCGCCACAGACACCGAGAATATCCGCTTTGTCTTTGCTGCCGTCAAGGACACCATCCTCCAGTTGAATCTGAAGGAGTACAATCTGGTCTAACCGTGCCTCCTAGACACCCACCCTTCCCTTCCCCGGTGGGCTATTGAAGATAAACAAGAGGGACTGTATTTCTGTGGAAAACAATTTGCATAATACTAATTTATTGCTGTCCTGGTCTCTGTGTGAGTGTGTCCACAGAGTTTGTAGTAAATATTATGATTTTATTTAAACTATTCAGAGGAAAACCAGAGGATGCTGAAGTACAGTCCCAGCACATTTCCTCTCTCTTTTTTTTAGGCAAAACCTTGTGACTCAATGTATTTTAAATTCTCAGTCATGCACTCACAGAGATAAGACTTGTTTCTTTCTTTCTCTCTCTCTCTGTCTCTCTCCCTCTCACTCACTCACTCTTCAGTTTTCTTTTCTATTGAGCAAAACGAAGCTGGTTTCCCGTTTTCCTAACACATCCCTCTCTCCTGATTTTTCCCAGGTTACAATGGCCTTTATCCTAGTTCCAATTTTGGTCAAGTTTTTCTCTTGAATGATACAGTCAGGACAGTGTCATTCAATTTAAGCCATCATGTATCAGTTTAATTTAAACTGGATAGTTTTTGCTGAAGGATTATAAGTATTAATAATATGGTTTTCATTGTATTGCTCTGGGTACAGACATAGAGGTTTTTTAAATATTGTCTTGTCTCACTTTGGAATAGGACAATGAATGCCCATCTTAATGGTTAATTATCATTTCTTTTGGATTTTTACCTTCAGCCATAACTTGCTTACTCAGAGAATTACACAGAAGTCAGCAAGGCAAAGGCAAGGACACACAGAAAGAGTCCTTTCTTTTAAAATGTCACGTGCCATTGTCCTCCCTCCCTCCTCTGCTTCTTTTTTCTTCCTCGTCTGCCTTCTGTAAATCCCAGATGCCAGAAAGTCTGCCAACAGACACTACATTATCCCCAGTGGCTGCTGCCCAGTATCTTTTAGCAGTTTGCTCTTAATTTTTTTTTTTTTTTCAGTTCAAATTTTTTCTCCCTTTTTTTCTTAGTATTTGGGCCACAATTTAAAAATAACTTTTATTATGGATATATGTTGCCAAAGCTGGCTTTTTTGTAAAAATAATAATAATAAAATTTTAAAAATAAATAAATAAAATGTAAGAGAGAAAGACTGTGAAGCCAAAAATGACTGGCTGAGAATGAACCTGAAAGCCAATTGCCAAACAATCGGCAACTGTAAATTTGATTCTCACGGTCCGTTCTTTTCTTTGTCCTTCAGATCACGTAGCTTAGTGTCCACGTTCCATGTTCAGTGTCCGAATCGGCATTGTGGAAAACTGTGCTATGTGGTGCAACATGAAATCTGCTGATGTCTCTATTTGAAGCCAGTTTTACTCTCTTTCTCTGTGTTCTGTGAGATGGAGCAAGTCTGCCAAGAACAGTGGCTTATAGTATTATTCTGACACCTTTAATTTGCAAACTCTGAAGTTCCTGATGATAATTTACCATCTTTGGGATCTTCTTAAAGTGGTGACTGATTAAGGTGAACTTAAGGAAGCTGTGTGGACTTCACTCACAAGTAACCTCCTAATGTTCTATGGAACATGTATTGATGTCACTGAACCCACTAGGAGAGATTTTTGGAATTCTGTATGTGTAATTTTTCAACAAATGCAAAAAAAAAAAAAAAAACCTAGATGGATCAAAGACTTAAATTTGAAACCTAAAACTATTAA
>NW_006921592.1:10904336-10915703 GCF_000298275.1 Orycteropus afer afer | reverse complement strand
AAAAAAAAATCATAATTGTTTTAAAGCTACTGGGAAGTCAGAATTAGGCCATGCTGCTGGTCTTGTTTTAACTACAGTACTATTTGGCACTAGTGTAAACTTAGTATAATTCACTCTTTTGAAACAGCAAAGGGGTGGGAGAAAATAAATGGCTTGTTAGATGAGTACCAAAGTTACTGAATAGTAATGGAATGTTCTCATTCTTAACTCTCCCAGCCTCAAAACAACATAGGCTACTTTTTCTTTGCCTTCCTCAAGAAACCACCTGTAATGTAATTAGCAAACAAACTGGCTGTAGGTATAGTGCAATTACAAATGCTCTAATCATTGTACATACGTCTCTCTCTCTGGATATTGCAGCATCCATACTGGCTTTGTAATCATTAATTTTTTTGGCAGATTGAATGTGCTGTATTGATATGTATCTATGTAATTGTATTGTATGTCTTATAGCTAATTCACATTTTGAATAATGTTATTTTATTTACTTTTTTAAGAGAGGAGAATGTAAATTTGTCAGTTTATTTCTGACTAGGGATATTTTTTTCCATTTAGAAAAGAAGAAAAAAAAAAAACCTTATTATCGTACAGAGCGGTACTAGCATCGTGCTGTATAAAATCATTTGCACATTCCTGAGTAGAGGTATACTGATTATAAGACCCAAAGGTAATTTCATAGCAAAATACATAAAATCAGTCAGAGCTTTTATACAAACATGGAAACCAACTTTGTAGAACTTTTGCCATTTGACCTAGGATTGGAATATGAGCTTTTATACAATTCATATTCTTATTTGGCAAATGCACAGTTTAGTATTACCTCTCTGATGGCCTTCATTAGAAAGGCAGTTTTAGAAGCTATTGTGATCCACTAAGGAAATGTTTTAACAGCTAGAGACCACTGCTTTGCCTGAAAGGGCGATCTTAAATTTGGTGCAGCAAAAAAAAAAAAAAAAAAAAAAAAAAAAGTAAACAACATTTGAAGGCTACAGTGTGTATAGAGAAAAGCTCATCACAAGATCATAAGTGTTACAGTTTTAGGGAATCAAGATATTCTATTTAATAGAGCTATAGTAGATGTAGTTGATTAAACCTGATCTCAAAGCTCAGAGAAGCTGAGCAAAACAGGGAAAGATTGTTACATTTGTCTTTAAGAAATTGGGATGGAATTTGCTATGCAGAATCGAGGTTTGTGGCTTCACTGCTCACCTTAGGGTGCATGACAAGATCCCTTCTCTTGAGAAAGGAAAAAATTGATCACCCTAGCCACAGTGATGCATGGAAACCTAATTGTATCCACACTAGTCAGTCGAAGCTAAAGGGTTTTCTTTTTTTGTTCCTTTGTTTGGGGTTTTATTGAAGGGGCTAGGGGTGGGAAGGGATTATTTTCAGTTTTGTATAAAAACAAAGTTTACTCATGCTTTATATTATATTGTGATTGCAAGCGTTATAAGCGTGTGCCACTGGACTCCTCTTGTCGATGCTCTAAGTAACAGAGGCCTGTGGCAAGTTTTAGGGTGACTTGGCATGTCTTATTCAGAAACAAAAACAAGAAAAACACATAAAACCTTTCTTCAGCATACCACGGCAAGCAGCCACTTCATGACTCACTTAACTCATTGCAGTGTACGAGTTTACAAATGATTTTTCTCTTTTTGCGTGGTAACAGCAGTTCCGACCCTCAAAGAAGTCCTTATTTGTAAACTGGAGGTTCCTGCTATGCCTTACAGAGCTTAAATTCAGAAGTTTGTGCCTGGATCTGAAACAAAGGGAAAGAATACACCCACTCAAAAGCAAACAAATACCCTGAAAAAGTCTTTTCTTTCACATTTCCATTTAAAGAGCTCTGTTGAATGTCACGAATAGACTGTGGGGGGAAAAAAATCTTAGGGACCTGCATATGTTGTTTACTAGCATGATGTCTACAAAAGATATTTGAAGAACACCTTAAACTTGTATTTTTTTTTTAATTTTTTTTTTTTTTTAGATTAACTAGCAGGTCTAATATTTTTTAAAATGGTAATTCAGCTAAAGGGCAATTTACTTTTTGTACTTCAGACTATCTTGATTGTCAAAGTGTATGAACTGTAATTTTAAAATTTATACTGCCACATGATTTTCAATTTTAGTTGTCCTAAGTTAGGAATTGATGAAAAGCTATTTATGCTGGACTTTGGTCAAACTGATTTTGTTATTTGCAAAAAATAAAAAATAACAGGGAAGAAAGGGCTGCATAATGAAATATACTGCAAGACTTAGATATTGGTTGGACATAACCTTCAAATTACCTTTGATTTCCCTTTGTTTTCAATTTCTCAAAAAGAACGAATGAAATGAAATATAGCAGAATGTTAACCCATATAAAAATAAAGTATTCCCGAATATTGTAATGTATATTGCTGCTCTTCTTAAAATTAAATAAGGGTTTAAAACCACTAAATTGGTCATCAACAACATCTCAATTGATACAATAAGGTGTGCTTGGTGTACATTAAACATTTTCTTCCAAAGATGTATCTTTGGTTAGAAACACACAAAAAATTGAAGCTAGTGATACTGTATGTTTATCTATCTCTACATATTTCCAGCATTTGTAGCGTTAACAGATCTGTCCTGGTAACTGTGTCTTTGGGGTTTCATTTTGATTACATTCAGTTAGGAAAAGAAATGGTTTAATTGTGTATGATTAGAGATTTTTGGAGCCAGACATTTGCTGTTTAGTAGATACTTTGTGCAGAGTCTAAACTTCTCATTTTTCTCACAGAATAACAAACCATTTCCTGCTGCCTTCCCAACTACCAACGCCCTTTCAATAACATTCTCGCCTCTAGAATCATACTTTCAAAGGAGGCATACACACTTAGCACATAGTAGGTGCTCAAATATTAATTTCTTTCTTACCTTCCTTACCTACCATATACCATCCGTTTTCCCATATGATTCAAACCCAATAGTAAACATCATTTACATATGAAAACGTCTACTCGATAAAATTGGGTCTTACTTGAATCAAAGGAATTCTCACTTTCATATAAACATTTGATGGAAGATAAAAATAACAGGGAGGCAGTTATTCTTCAGTAGGTTTTTAAGTTTAGGAAAGAAAGATGGAAAATCACCATGTAAATTTGTCCAGGTTACTTTACTGAAACACATGTTTTTGGTGGATTTCCTTTCCTCGAGAACTCTCTTAAGTACAACTTCTTGCTGGATTCGTCACCCATCATTATGTTGGAAACCCTTACTATACCTACGTATTTAGGGAATTTTGTCAGAAAACATTTTTAACTTGCAGTATTTAAAAGAATCATATTTACTGTTCTTAAAATGTCATTCAAAATGCATGTATTGTCTATTGTTCGGGGATGGGAACTAGTTTTGCAAAAAAACACCTAATGTTGTATAATAATGCCCCAATGATCTTGCTGGTTAAAAATACAGTATTTTTGGCCATAATTTTGTATGACATTATTCTTCATTCTTGAGTTTTTCTTCTCTTAAAGTTCCCTAACCCTCTCTTAGAATGCTTTTTATTATAAGGAGTATTGGAAAAATACTCCCTTCCTTACAACAAATTATACTCACTACACATGCATTTTCCAAAGTAGACAGGTTTTATAGTTTGTAAACAAAAAAGATCTTGTTCCTTCTGTCTGTAATCAGAAATTTCAGTCTTAATGGGAATGTTCATCTTGATAGTGTTGATTAAATTTGCTTTTATAAAAATTTATCCCAATTTAGATTGTAATCAGCTCTTCAAAAATTTAAAATAGCTGCTCAATAAAGACTTAACAAAGAACCACCTATCTTCGGTTTGAGGCAGTGTTCTAATTAGTAAAGAAAATTCTCATATTTGACTCCTGGTTTGCTAAGAAGCACACTAGACTAAAGAGGCGTGTGCAGTGCTTGGCTTGGAGTTTACCTCATTTCAAAACTGGTGGTGAACAAGGTAATTCCACATGAAAAATAGAAACGCTTTTAGAAACAGACATCTGGGTTTTAAAGGTCAACTAAAAACTAGCTCTTTCTCTAAGAATTTTGTAGGGTTGGGGTAACAGTGGCAAGTGTTATTCTAGAAAATAAGTACTAAGGTGGTAATTTAAAACGATAGCAAAGGCAAAACCTGTTACTACTATCTGCTGTCAAAGCTTTCCAACTGGTAGCCCAACCCTTGCTTTTGAAGTGTGTGGTTTTCAGAAATATTGTGCCATGCAAAAACGTTAATGAAGACAGTGTTGCTTTTGCTTAAAAGCTTTTGGATTAAGGCCGCTCTATTCTTTTTGCATCCTTTCACTATACTTTATACGGTCTGTATGCTGTATAATCTTAGAAGCTTGCAACATCAGGATTGGAGGAAGACTCATGAACAGTCTGTGATATGGAAATGACAACCTTGCTTTCTAAAAGTGAAGAGGATTTGAAGCACTTACTGATGAAGATCAAAGACTACATACAGCCTTCAGTATGCATTACATCTCAGCATAAAGAAAATCCTCACAACTGGACCAATATGCAACATCATGATAAACGGAAAAAAAGATTGACATTGTCAAGAATTTCATTTTACTTGGATCCACAATCAACACCCATGGAAGCAGCACTCAAGAAAGTCAAATGATGCACTGCAATGGGCAAATCTCTGTAGAAGACCTCTTAAAAAAAATTTTTTTAAGATATTTTATTGTAATTTGGCTGAAAGTTTGCAGAGCACATTAGTTTCCCATTCAACAATTTGTACATGTTTTATTTTGTGACATTATTTTCAGTCCCTTCAATGTCTTTAAAATGTTAAAAAGCAGAGATGTCACCTTTTTTCTTGAGGAAGAGACACCATTTTTATTATTTGGTTCTTGTGTCTGCCTTGGTTTTCAGGAGGTTGTCATAGAGCAACATAACGGAGTCTGCTTTTAAGTAAAAGCAAAAGAGGTTTATTGAGGAATAGAGGTGCTCCAGACCAAGAAGACATCTAAATTCGCAGAATGAAGATGGCCACTCTGCTGAACGATTAGAAACATTTTTGTACAGTTGAAGCAGCAATTTAAAGTTACAAAATCATAACTGGCTGAAAGACAATCGGGAGTCAAAGGCAGAATATCTATAAGCGGGATTTAACAAGGGTAGGTGGATAATACATAAATGAAATTACATGATTGGTTAAGGGTACATAATTGGAAGCATATGTGCTCTTCAATTTATTACAG
Source organism: Orycteropus afer afer (assembly GCF_000298275.1). NCBI lineage: Eukaryota > Metazoa > Chordata > Mammalia > Tubulidentata > Orycteropodidae > Orycteropus > Orycteropus afer. Next base: position 10,910,502 of record NW_006921592.1, on the reverse strand, counting down.
AATGATCACAGGACAATGGCAGGACAGGTTTTTTGGGTAACCTGCTAAAAATTGTTCTCTCAATCATGTCTCTATCTGGAGGTCCATTGTAGGATAAAGATTTGTTGATAATTATATGCATCAAGACCCTTCGTGTAGGAGCTATCACATCCTGCATCTGACCATAGTGGAAAGACCCTCTGGGAATAGATTGTGATAACCTGCATCTGCCAGACTTCAGAGAAAAATAATTGCCTCCTTTAGAGTATATATGGTCAGCATCAAAGTTGGGTCACTATCAAGGTTAGAAGAACTGCTGTTAGAAAAGGCAGCTTTAAAATTTAACATGGATTCTAGGCTCATGTCAAGACTTTAAAATGGAGTTAAGTCTTCACATTCACACTGCTGTATTTACACACACAAAATACCTCTGACGTTAAGGTCACACGTGCACTCCTCTTGATCTCGGATCTTGTTTAAAATCCTTAGATGACGCTTAGATTGATGTGCTTTCTTCTTCATGGGCTGGTCGATGGTTCCTTTGGATGGCTGCTTGTTTTAAGACAAGGTTTTAAGACTCCAGACACTACCCTTTTGAAAGATGAGCACCACAAAGATGTCACTCTGAGGACTAAGGTGTGTCTGACTCAAGTCAGTATTTTCAGTCACGTATGCATGCTAAAGATGGACAGTGAATAAGGAAGATCAAAGAGGAGTTGAGGCATTTGAATTATGGTGCTGCTGAAGAATGTTGGCAACCATGGACGGTCGGAAAAATGAACAAATTTGTCCTGGAAGAATAGTCATAATTCTCCTAGAAGCAAGGCTGGCAAGATTTCATCTCATGCACTTTGAATATGTTATCAGGAGTGACCAGTCCCTGGAGAAGGACGTCATGTTTGGTAAAGTAGAGAGGGAAATAAAGGAGGACCTTCAACGAGACAGGTTGACACAATGGCTGCAACAGTGGTTTAAACAGCAATGATTGTGAGGATAGTGCAGGACTGGGTAGTGTTTTGTTCTTTTGTATATAAGGTTTCTGTGAGTTGGAACCGACTTGATGGCACCTGACAACTTGCATGTTTTGGAAACCATTTCTAGTAGAACTGTCTGATGACCTCTGTCTCTGGAATTCACTGTTAAGTACGTGGGTAGATGAGGATTGTCATTAAGTACAGGCCTGGAGTGATCAGTTCCCTGAACTGCTCTCTGCTGAGGAAGCAGGATGTTAAGCAGCACGCCAGTGTCCCTTCTCTGTGGCCTCTGGCTTGGGCTTCATGACCCTAGCACCCGAAACAAACCAGTAGCCATCGGGTCAATCCCACATCATGGTGAACCTATGTACATCAGAGTAGAGCTGGGCTGAATTTTCAGAAATAGATTGCCAGGACTTTCTTCTGTGGTGCCTCTGGGTAGACTGCAACTTCCAGCCTTTCACTTAGCAGCTGAGTGTATTCACCTTTTGCACCATTCAGACACTCCCTCTGGATTTTTAGTCAGTTCTGACTCATAGTGACCCCATGTGTTACAAAGCAGAACTGAGCTCCATGGAGTTTCTTTGGCTGTAATCTTTATGGAAACAGATTGGCAGACCTTTTCTTCCGTGGCACTGCTGGATTGGTGGATTTGAACCGCCAGCCTTTAGCAGCTGAGTAGGTTAGCTATTTGCACCTCCCAGGGACTCCCTCTAGCATCCAGGTCTATCAATATCATCATCCTGAAGATGCCCAGCTCGTAGGAAAAACAGGAACTGCAAACAGGACTATGCTGAACTTTGAGCCATTTATTTTAAACTTGACTTTGAGACTCCCAGAGCAAAACTACCCTCTCAGATTTGTCCTGTCCTATCTTTCTGGAAGCAATGAAAAGTAGTTAGTCTGAATGTTTCCAGTCCTGCTCTTCATCAGACAGTCCTGCCTCCTCCCCCTTTTCTCTTAGGTTATGGTATCCTGAGGGCTGACTCTTGAAAGATAAACTCTAGGAAAAAAGAAAGGTCTGGGTGGAATGACACTAAGAAGGAATAGTGGTTCACTTGGTAATGTGTAAATTAGCTAGTTGGCTTGCTTTCCTCTATTGCCTAATTTTGTGTCTTTACTGTGCTCATAAGTTCCTCCATAGTTAAAACTCACTGAGATTTGATCAAGGTTGGAGATTGGAAGGCAATGATTAAGGGTGGGTTTCTGCCTGGTTGGTTTGGTTTTGTTTTAAATTATCTACGCATTACCATTGTTCCTTTGTTTCATTGCCATGCCTAATTAAAATATGGACCCAGCTAATAGCGGGAACTGAACTAAATTCCTTTTAAGGGAGCATAAAATATTCCTGCAAAGCAAGGCCTTGTGTTATAACATGTAGGTGTCTTTAAAATTTGTGATTCATAGGAAGGTCCTAAAAAGTTCTTTTCCCCTTAAATTTGTGTGCTTAAAACTAGAAATGTGTTTTGATTTTTCTCTCCTCTTGTTTTCCTCAAGAATGCAAAGGTCAGAGTATGATTCTGTCCCATAAGCCTGTGGGTACAAGAAGGCAGCTTACCTTCTTTAATGAAGAAAGTAATTACACCTGGCTGTCAAACAATAGACAGGCATATGGGGTGAACATTTACATCAGATAGGCACACTACTTGGAGTGATAAATCATGGGAGAACAGAAGGGCAGTGTTTGCCCAAGGAGACAGCTGGGGGGCGGGAGTGCATGGGAGGGAAAGATACAGGGAAGAGGTAACTACGGGGAGGAAGTGGGAAGAGAGCTATTACACTGTAGGGAATTGCAGTCAATGTCATGAAACAAAATGTGTATGAATTGCTGTACGGAAAATGAATTTGCTCTGTAAACTTTCACCCAAGTCACAATAAACCTCAAAAAAATAATGATAATAATAAAAGAAAAATTACACCTGGCTGTGATAAGTGAGCTGGATGGTGTGCCATGCCCTCCGCAGCTCTGTTCTGAGTTCTCCACAGCCTTGGAGGAGGTATTTTTGCAGCTCAGAGGACTGGGCCAATCTATTGGGGATGGGGTGCATAAAGGGTCCGTAGGACTTGCAATCTGTTTCTGGTTTACACAATATACTGATGTAGTGTATCTTTAAAGCACCACTAGAAAATCAAACCAGTTGCCGTGATGTCAGTTCTGACTCATGACAACTCCATGTATATAGAACTGCACTTCGTAGGGTTTTCAAGGCTAGAATCTTTTGGAAGAACATCACCAGGCCTTTCTTCCAAGGCACCTCTGGATGGATTTGAACAGCCAGCCTTTTAGTCAATAGTTCAATGCTTAATCATTTGCACCAGCAGGGACTTCTGTCAAACCCTAAAAACCTCATTGGCATTGAGGTAATTCTGACTCAGAATAGAAAGAATTGTCCCATAGGGTTTCCAAGGCTGTAATCTTTACAGGAACAGACCGCCACATATTTCTCTCACAGAGAGGCTGTTGGTTTTGAACTTTCAAACTTTCAGTTGGGAATTCCACACTCTGCATCCAGCTGCCAGGAAGACAACATAGCTACTGACAAGACTGTGTTTGTATCTGCTCTGGGGTGGGCCTCACTCACAAGGGCATGTGCTTGGAATCCCCGAACTGCGAGCCAACAAGCCAGTCAAGGCACCTGCCCTGGCACAACTCACCAAGGACTATAGCATCAATGGTTACATCACCTAGATCAGAGCAGCATTAACAGAAGGGGTCTGCTTTTCTTTCACCAGTTACAAAAAGGCCCACCCCAGTAGCATCATGGTAAATGGTTAACAACTTAGGTCTGGGAGAGGTAGGTTTGTGGTACTGATTTGAAGCGGTTGCTCATTGCCATGGTGTAAGGACCCCACTATGGTTAATTTCGGGAGCTCTGGTGGCATAATGCCTAAGGCATTTGACTGCTAACCAAAAGGCTGGAGTTTCAAACTCACTAACCCTCCCCGGAAGGAAGATTGGGCAATCTACTTCCATAGTGATACTGCCTCAGAAACCCAAAGAGGGGTTGTTGTGTGTTGGATCCAACTCCACAGCAGTGGTTGTGTTTGCATTTATGGTTAATTTCAAGCTACTAATGTGGTCTCACTGAACTGAATTGTGAAGAAATGCTAAAAGTGGGCTCTAGAGCTGCTGCCAGCCACTCGAGCCACACCACTGGTTTGGCCTAATCCTCGGTGCCTTCAGACACACCTTTCTGCTAACCAGGGAAATGTTGGCAGGAAAGGCCTATCTGCTTATTACATCCCCTGTGCACTCCATCCCCTGGGAGTTGAAACTAATTACCAAAGAATAAACTGATACCTTGCTCTGAAGGGCCCATAGAAGTAGCAGCTCAGCTGGAGTACAAAACATTTAAACTCTCCAAGGGAAGAGCTGGGAGGGATACCCAGGTGTGTGAAGCTGGGGAGTAAGAATGCAAAGTCAATTTTGGACATGAGACATCAGTGCCTTTGTGAATGTGTCTTTGTGTTTATTATGTATCTCAGCATCTCCAAGAAACTTGATCATTGCTGAACAAAAGAAAGCTAGATGCTGTAGAGCCAACTCTGCCTCATGGTTACCCCACGTGTGTCAGGGTAGAACCCAAGTGGCGGGAAAGCAGAGAAAAAGTTGGGGGGAGGGACCAGGACAGAGTCAGGAAGCAGAGGCAGGGATCCTGGTAAGGCCAGTGTTCCAGGCCACTCCCCTCCCAAGTGGCAGGAAAGAGGCAGGGATCTATGTAAGGGGAGGGTGGGGAGGGTGGAGAGATTTTGAACAGCTAAGGGAGAAAAACCTGTCTGTCAGTTTGTCCTACTGTGTTGGCGTGTTGCTGTGAGGCTTAAGGCTGTGCGACAGTTGTCTCAAACCCAGTAGGGTTGCATGGTGGACAGGTTTCAACAGCTTACAGACTGAGACAGACTAGGAAGAAAGAGGAGGCCATCCATTTCTTAAAGAATTGGCCAGGGAAAATGTTATGAATAACAGAAAAACACTATCTGATATATTACCGTGCAACTTTATGAATAGCCTGGAAACATTGCCTGATACAGTGCAGGACGATAAGCCACTTAGGTTAGAAGCCTCTCAAAATAGGACAAGGAAAGAGCTGCATCATCAGAGTAGAGCAAGCCTTAATGATATGGATAAGGTAAAGCTCTCAAGACCTCCATTTGCTGATGTGGCACAACTCAAATTAAGGAGAAACAGCTGCAAACACCCATTAATAATTGGAACATGGAATGTATGAAGCATGAATCTAGGAAAATTGGAAGTTGTCAAAAATGAAATGGAGTGCATAAAGATTGATATCCTATTAGCCTTTGTTCAGCAATGATCAATGATATCACTAATTCCTATTAGTGAGCTGAAATGGACCATTTTTGGCCATTTTGAATCAGACTACTATGTGGTCTACTATGCTGGGAATGACAATTTGAAGAGGAATGGCGTGGCATTCATCATCACAAAGGATGTTTCAAGATCTGTCCTGAAGTACAAAGCTGTCAGTGATAGGATAACATCCATACGCCTATAAGGAAGACCAGTTAATACGACTATTATTCAAATTTATGCACCAACTACCAAAGCCAAAGATGAGAAAATTGAAGATTTTTATCAGCTTCTGCAGTCTGAAATTGACTGAACATGCAATCAGGATGTGTTAATTATCACTGGTGACTGGAATGCAAAAGTTGAAAACAAAGAACAATCACCGGTAGTTGGAAAATTTGGCCTTGGTGACAGAAATGATGCTGGAAATCACATGACAGAATTTTGCAAGACCAACGACTTATTCATTGCAAATACCTTTTTTCAACAACACAAATGGCAGCTATACGCATGGACTTCGCCAGGTGTAATAGAAAGGAATCAGATTGACTACATCTGTGATAAGAGGTGATGGAAAAGCTCACTATCTTCAGCCCAAACCAGGCCAGGAGCTTATTGTGAAACAGACCATCAACTGCTCATATGCAATTTCAACTTGAAGTTAAAGACAGTTAAAACAAGTCCATGAGAACCAAAATAAGATCTTGAATGTATCCCTCCTGAATTTAGAGACCATCTAAAGAATAGATTTGATGCACTGAACACCAATGACCGAAAACCAGAAGAATTGTGAGATGACATCAAGAGCATCATCCATGAAGAAAGTAAGAAGTCAATAAAAAAGATGAGAAAAGAAGAAAAGATCAAAATAGATGACAGAAGAGACTCTGAAATTTGCCTGTGA
>NW_006921592.1:10890953-10904031 GCF_000298275.1 Orycteropus afer afer | reverse complement strand
TTGGTTATGTCAAGAGATTTGGAAGACAGCTACCTGGCCATCTGACTGGAAGAGATCCATATTTATACCCATTCCAAAGAAAGGTGATCCCACAGAAGGTGGAAATTATTGAACAATATCATTAATATCGCACGCAAGTAAGATTTTACTGAAGATAATTCAAAAATGGTTGCAGCAGTATATTGACAGAGAACTTCCAGAGGGGCAAGCTGGATTCAGAAGAGGACATGGAACAAGGGATATCATAGCTACTGTCAGATGGATCCTGGTTCAAAGCAAAGAATACCAGAAAGATGTTTACTTGTGTTTTATTGACTATGCAAAGGCATTTGATTGTGTCATTTGGGTGAGAAGAGTAATCCTAAATTTTTAAAAAACATCTATACATATGTGGGTGTACACATAGAATCTAAAAATGGTTTGTTCTTGTTCAAGGTGTGCATACAGAGACACAAATGCAAATTAATACATGAGTCTACACAGGAGCTCTGGTAGCATAGTGGCTAAGGCACTTGACTGCTAACCAGAAAGCTGGCGGTTCAAACCCACCAGCCACTCCTCGGAAGGAAGGTTGGGCAATCCTACTTCTGTAGTGATACTGCCTCGGAAACCCAAGGAGGGGTCGCTATGAGTCAGGGCTGACTTGACGGCACATAACAACAACAACAACAACACAGATTTGCTTACCCCTAAGGTTACTATAGGAGCTCTGGTAGCATAGTGCCTGAAGCACTTGACTGCTAACCAGAAGGCTGGCGGTTCAAACCCACCAGCCACTCCTCGGAAGGAAGATGGGGCAATCTACTTCCGTAGTGATACTGCCTCGGAAACCCAAGGAGGGGTCGCTATGAGTTGAGTCCGACTCGATGGCACATAACAACAACAACAACAAGGTTACTATAAGAATTTTAACTCACAGTAATTCCTTTTGACTTAAAACAGAAAGGACCATAAGGTGCATGTTTCGCATTTTCTTTTTATAAATTTTTCTCTGCCCAATGTATCCAGGTTCCACCTCTTCAAATCCAGGAGCAGAGAACGTCAAATTTTGACACTTTCAAAATCAGGAAATCAAAAAAAGCAGATGACTCTAGGTTGGGGGTTTGGCATATTTCCGAATTAGGGGTGGGGTTGATCATGAAGACAGCAGGAAATCCAGATAAATTACAAAATGACAAATATAACTGACAAAGTCTAGTTCTGTTGAGCACAAAATTACATTACTGGTCCCACACTGGACATCACTGCAAACAGTTTTCTTTCAAGTGAGGAGCTGCCTGCATTCTTCTGGTATTCTCAAAGACAGTGTCTCAGGACTGACACACAGCTGGTGAAGGGCAGGAATGGGTGGGTACAGACCCCAGCTATGCCCCTCAGGCAAACCTCAGGCTTATTCTGTATAGACTTTCATAGGGGCCCACCTGTGCCCTACTCATTGGGGGAACAAAAAAGTTGCCCTTCTGTCCACTCTCACTCATGGTGAGACCTCCATGTATGTAAAAATAGAACTGCCCTCCATTGGGTTTTCAATGGCTAATTTTTTAGGGAAGAAGATTATCAGGCCTTTGTTCCAAGGTGTTCTGGGAGGACAAACCTCCAAACTTTTGGTTAGCAGCCGAATGCATTAACTGTTTGTGCTATCCATGGCCTTTTACCTGCTCTTTAATGTATCATTTATTGGCTTTCCCCCACCCCCCGCATCACTTCTGCACTTTCTTGCTGTCTTTCTGGGTTCACCTCTCAAATAAACTCCTTGCACAGAACCACAAACTCAGAAATCTTCCAAAATCCTGGATACAGAGTCTGTTTTGGCTGAACCCCAACTAAGACAGTAAAGCCATCAAAGGATGGCTTTCATGTGTTGGGAAGCACTCACTGGACTTGTCAGGAACAATGGGATCATGAACAGGTCACAGCTAAGGCTAATCTAAACACTCTGCCCTATATAGACTTTTAACTTCAGCTGACTGAGATCTTAAATTAGATTGGAACCCTAGCATAAAATGAAATTGCTACAAAGGCCCACAGTAGGATATAGGTAAGTATAACACAATAATACATTTATGGGGGAAAAAAAATCCATGGTTCCTGGAAGCTATCACTAGAGAATTTCTTCCCCAGGAGATTAACTGTTCTTTTTTTTTCCCCCTTTGTGATAAAAACATACACACAGAACTTCTGCCAACCCAACACTTCCACATTTACAACTCAATGACACTGATCACCTTTGTCATGTTATGGCAGCATTATGACTATCGTCATCCATATCATTCCACCACTACTAACATTCAATCTGTGCCCCCAAACACTTCCCCTTTCCCCCTCCTCCCACCTCTTATAATAATCTTTGGTTGCTTTATAGTTGCTTATTTCATATAAGTGAGATCATAATGTATTTGTCCTTTTGTGGCTCAGCATAAAGTTTTCAAGTTTCATCCATGTTGTAGCAAGCATCAGACTTCATTTTTCATTATAGCTGTGTAATTTCATTGTTTATCTATTCATCACAAGCATTTTTTTAAGCTACATTAATAATCATTTCTACTCATTGAAGAAAAGTGATCCAGACATTTTGACCTTATTTTCATTCTAGTTAGTGAAAACTATTTGCCATCAAATCAACTCCATGGGAGGCCCCATGTGTGTCAGAGAAGAATTATGATCCATAAGGTTTTCAAAGGCTGATTTTTTTAGAAGTTAATCATCATTCTTCACTCCTTTCCTCTACCTGCCCAGCCCTGGCCATTAGTTTCAAGTTAACCTCCACACCAGCCCTGACTAATCCAGATGTATCAGCTGCCTCCTTGGAAACACACCAAAGCATTTTTGTCTTGCTCCTTGGGCCAGAGAATGTTGTTGACATAATTAGAGGCAGAGAGGAAAGAATATTCCATCAGAACATTGGCACATGTGGTGACATTTAATTGTCTGAGAAAATCAGGGAAGTGAGAATATATATTTAAAACTATTACAAAAGTAAAGTAAAGGAACATTATGTAGGCCATGTTCAGAGAGAGAGAGAGAGAGAGAGATTATCTGCCTTCTTAAATAAATAAATAACGTAAGAAGTTGCTCTAATTTCTGGCAGTTGGTAAAGGTATGTTCTTAGGAAGAAAAAAAATCAAGGAAATTATGTTTCAAATCTTAAAGAAACAAGACTCTAGAATGAAAGACTGTGCAGTGAATTGCTTGATGTGGCCCTTCTAGCCATTGTCCTCCGTTCTGTGATGTATTGTAAATCCCATTGTCCATGCCTGTTTGGGGTGGTGTGGTAGTTGAGGTCAGGTATTAACTTGGCTGGGCAGCTGGTAGTAGTTGTTCCCTATAATGACTGGCAATCGGCTCTGCTCTGAGGTGGGATTTGCTTTGAGCTGCTGATTGTTAAAGTCATCCATTTAGGTTATTTCTGTTGGGGCAACACAGGTGGAATGTATCTTGAGTCTTGGCTTGCTGGAGGGTATAATTCAAATCACCACCCTTAGCTTCCTTGAGGGTATACCTAGGAATCTCCTAGGAAGGTTCGCCTTCCTCTTGCTCCTGTTCTGTGTTTTGGCTCCTCATCTCACCCCTGGATTTGGGACAGCAGCCGTCATCTGATCTGCTGATCGCAGTTCATCAAACCCCGAGAGCTGGGAGGATCCTCCAGACCCACTCATGGACCCAGGACTCGCCAGCCTGCCAGCCTCCACCACCACTACGTGAGATGATCCCTTGGGTGTCTGTGAGTTCTGTAAGCTGTTACAGCAAAATACAGAACCCTAAGATGGAGGAAATTACTGAGAGGGGGAGGAGTTAATGTCTGAAATGATGGAGTGGCACGGTAGTTGAGACATTTGCGACATATTTAACCTCTGCCTCGTGGGGACTGGCCTTGTGCTGATCTTTCTGAGAGAAATTGTTCAAGCACTCTGCTGATGCAAAATCCATTATACTAATATTTTTTTTAGTACTAACATTTGGATTTATTATTCTAAAATATATTAGAATGTACTCAAATTGTATTTCACTATCTAATTACTATATTAACTAAGTCCATGGACTAGACTGTGAAGGAATGGGTTTCTGAGTGGAGTTACAGACCTCAATATTTTGAGGAGGTCCGAAGTTAAATAAAATTGTATTCAAAACTAACTGCTGTTATTTTTTCAGAAGGCACTGTCAGGATGCCAAATTACTTCATAAGATTGGATTTCTTTTGCCCAAACACTTTTGCTGGGCATAATTCTATAAAGAGACGGTGACAAGATATTTCTAGAAAACAAGAAACAACAAAATCTAGGGATGGCTTACTACATTTAAGGCAAAAATTATTCAAAGATATCTACAAAAAAACTATATGCCCATGTGTCTGGAACTTGGATGAAATTCAGATAAATCTGGGGGACAAATTGGCTATTTTTGTGGAATCAGGCACCACAAAACTAATTTACTGGTTCTAAATATGAGTCCAGCACTCGTCTGTCAGTTTGTTGTCCTGGGGTGGCTTGCATGCTGCTGTGATGGTGGAGGCCATGCCACTGGTATTTCAAATACCATCAAGGTCACCCGTGTGAAGAAGCAGCATCGGTAGTTGGAAAATAAGGCCTTGGTGATTGAAAAAAAAATTATGTCAGAGATTGCATGATAGACTTTTGCAAGACCAATGACTTATTCTTTGCAAATACCTTTTCTTCAACAATATACATGGCAAATATATACATGGACTTCGCAGAGAGAACACACAGGAATTAGATCAAATACATTTGTGAAAGGAAGTGATGGAGAAGCTCAATATCATCAGTAAAAACAAGGCCAAGAACTGACTGTGGAACAGACCACCATTTGCCCATTTGCAAGTTCAAGTTAAAGCTAAAGAAAATTTAAACAAGTCCAAGAAAGCTAAAGTATGACCCTGATTATATTCCACCTGAACTTAGAGTCCATCTGAAGAATAGATTTGATGCATTGATCACCAGTGACTGAAGACCAGCTGAGTTGTGTGATGACATCAAGAACATCATACATGAGAAAAGCACAAGTCATTAAAAAGACAGGAAAGGATATATGACCACCATAATAACATTGGGAAATGAGAGGACACCGAATTGTGCACATAGGAGATAGACGACAGATGCTAATACCAACCAATGTGTTTACAATGCCACATTGCCGTAACACCAAACACTAGGCTATACAGATAAACACGTAAACACCTGAGATGATCAGACGGGGCTCAGTGATGAACAGAGGTGTACTCTAGACCAAGGATAGATTCAGCTGAGGCTAATCTTGCACAGACACCAGTGATACAAAATACCTGCAGTCCTCACAGAAACAATAGAAGACAGACACAGAACAATCCCTCACAGACATCCCAACACTATGGGAGATAGATCCAATAGATCTACTACCTCAGGACCATAGTACTGGGGGACACCAGACTCAACTGGCATAACATTTTGTTAAAAGTGATCCACATCCTACATTGGTGAGTATCAACTGGGGTCTTAAAAGCTTTCAAGCAGCCATCCAAGATGCAGCTAATGGTGTCCTAGCATCGGAAGTGAAGAAGAACTCCAAAAAAAAAAAGAGCATTTAGAAGCAATCAGCCCTAGGACATGATGGCCCTCGAGACCAGAAGAACTAGATGGTGCCTGGCTACCAATGCCAACCACTCAGGAAAGGATCATATCTGGAGATCTTGGATAGAGTGGGAGGGAAAACATGGAACAAAATCCAAAAACTCAATAATGACCAGAATTACTGGTGAGATGAAATCTGGTGAGACTCCCAATATGATGGCCCTGGAATACATTCTGAAAGAAAAGAATTAAAAAATAAAATAAATTTGAAAAAAAAAGGAAAAAAGAAAAGAAAAAGAAAAAGAAAAAAGACAGGAAAGGAAGAAAATACCAAAATGGATGTCAGAAGAGATTGAAACTTGCTCTTGAATGGAGAAGCGAATGGAAGAAATGATGAAATAAAAGAGCTGAATAGAAGATTTCAAAGGGTGGTTCAAGGGTGGCTTATCTCGAAAGGTTACACATGATTCCATTTATGTAACAGACTTAAAATGACAAAATTCTAGAAATGAAGATTAGATTAGTGGTAATCAGAGGTTAAGGCTGAGGTTGGGGTGGAGGGAAGTCGGTGGACAATAAAAGGGCAATATGAGGGATGTCATTTTGTGGTGATGGAAATGTTGTCTTTCTTGACTGTATCAATGCCGATATCTTGGTTGTAATATTATACTATAGTTTTACAAGAAGTTATCACTGGAGAAAACTAGGTAAAGCGTATATGAGATTTCTCTGTATTATTTCTTACAACTGCATGTAACTCTGTAATAGTCTCAAAAAAGTGTCAAAAGCAGGAATTGTACCTTGGCCTGTATCTCCTGAAGATGGAATAATAGTTAATACATAGCTCAAGACTTTCCACAAGCAGAAGCTGGAAGCCATAAATTCTCTGAGAGATGGATGTGTTTTGAGACTACAAGATGATGTGGACAGCAAACTACACAAAGCACATTCTTTAAGCATTAGTGCATTTCAATGATGATGAAACACCAAATGGATTAAGTGTACACTGATTTCTGATTACTGGCTCCCCTCTGCCCTTCTCTGAAGGTTCAGAGAAACTACTCTTATAACCCTTTCTTTCCTTATATCAGTTAGTTACTAAAATAAAACCCAAGCATAAAGCGGAATGAATACCTTCCTTTCCTGGGCATACTGCTTCCACCCTGTTTTGCCTCTGCCATTGAAATCAATCATCTTGAATATTCAATCACTCCCTAGCCGACACAGCCAACAATCTAGTTGTTTGGGAGGAAAATCATAGCCCAATCAATCAGCTGACTTTTTTTCAGATATCTCCCAGTTTCCTACTGAGCAGAAAGTTGGAACCCAATTATCGCCAATTTTCCACTGTGTTCAACATATGTAACTTCCCAAACAGAGGCTAAACTGCTGTTTATATAGGATGGGGCAAAGGTCAGATAGGGATACAGGGACATATTTATGGTGATGGCAAGCACTCTACATCCTAATTCCTCTCTTTTCTAATGATAATCAGCGATCACAGAGGAGGGCCCCTGTGACATTAGGGGTTTTAGGAGTGAGCACATACTGACCAATGCAAAATCTGGAACCAGACATATATGTTTTGTTCCTGTCTCAAAACTCTCATCTCACATTTGTTTCACATGTACTGTATCTTCAAAGGAGTCTGTGGGTCTTGCAAACAGTTAAAGCACTCAGCTGCTACCTCAACGTTTGGAGATTTGAATCTGCCCAGAGATGCCTTTGAAGAAAGTCCTGACCATCTACTTTTTGAAAAATCAGCCATCGAAACCCTTTGGAACACAATTCTACTCTGACACACATGAGTCAGGAATACTATGAGTCAGAGTCAATTAGATGGCAACTAGCATGTCTTTAAAGGCATGAGCCCTTCTTCCTGTGAATGCAAAATTTAAAGAGATTTAAGTGAAATTGTGCTAAAAATTCCTTCCTATAGGTACGATATTTTTGCAAATAACATGCCCACCTAAATAGCACACACTATATATCTGACACTCACAGCACACATGGGAAACTACCATATGAGGAGACTGGACAGTTTACAAAAACTGTGTAACGAATGTATTATTTGCATAAAAGTATGATGAGTCCTGGAAAACTTTCAGGAGCATTGTTAGCTTTTCAACTCATACATAAATCGTTTAAATTTTCATGGTCTCTTGTGAGTGTTGGAAGCAGATTTTACAGACTAACTTTTTCTGTCCTCCAAGCTAGTATAAATCCTATATAGACAGTCACATGAGGAAATAAAGGGAAAACTCACATTTTTGATACCCTCAGCTTTACACAGTATACCATCAAATTTGAAAGAAAAATACATCTCTGAAGCCAAAAGAGAAAAGATAAGCAAAAGTCACTAAACTTGAGTTCTTAAGATTCTTGATGCTGTTGACTCTCATTTTACAAACAATGCTAGCAGTGTTAATGGCTTGTGGTTAAGGAATTCCAACTCTACAGTCATGCAACCCAGTTTGGATTCTTGGCTCTGTTGCTAATAAGCTGGTCATTTTGGGCAAGTTGTATGTAATCCTCTACACCTTACTTGATTTAACTAAAAAGTAGGGATAATGATACATTTTTAGATTAATGTGTCTATTAAATGCACATATTAAATCAAGTAGTTTAATATTAAATGCTTAATAAATATTTTCAACTACTATAGTTTCTGATAAAAATGGAGGAAGCAGAAAAATTATAAAAGAACTAAATAGCCACAACACTCTGGGGACATTTATCAAAGCATAAATATCTCTACCCACTTTAGTAGTTCTGTGACCACTGATGTAATTGATGTTTTGGAGCAAAAAGTAATAAGGAGAGAGTTTACATGAGACTCAAGACATATTTTTTATTGTTCGTTTTGTTTTCTTATCCATTGTTTTTCTTTCTTTTTTGTGGTAAAATACCCACATGGCGTAGATTCTGACTCATTGCAACCCTATAGGGAGGGTAGAGCAGAATTGTCCATAAAATTTCCAAGGCTGTAATCTTTATGAAAGGACACTGCTATATCTTTCTCCCATGGAGTGGCTGGTGGTTCACCAGCCAAACATTTAACCACTGTGCCACCAGGGCTCCTTGTGGTAAAATACACATAACAAAATTTATCATTTTAATCCTTTTCAAGTATGCAACCCAGTAGCATTAAGTACATTCACAATGTTGTGGAACCATAACCATTATCTAGTTCAAGAACTTCTTCATCACGCCAAACTGAAACCCCCTACTCATGAACAGTCACCCCCACCTCTCCTCTCCTTAGCCCTAAACCAAAAACCAAATCCAAAGCCATTGAGTGGATTCCAGTTCATAGGTACCCCATAGGGCAGAGTAAAACTGTCCAGAGGGTTTTTAAGACTGTAAATATTTATGGAGGCAGATTGCCTCATCTTTTTCCTGCAGAGTGGCTGGTGGATTCGAGCCAAAGACCTTTTGGGTAGCAGCCAAAAGCTTTAACTACTGTACCACCAGAGCTTCTTTCCCTCAGCCCTAAACAACAACTGCTTTTTGTTTCTATGAATTTATCTGTATAAATGGAATCATACATGGGGCTTTTTGAGACTGACTTCCTGCACTCAGCATAATATTTTCCCAGTCCATCCATGTTGTAGTACCTATAAGGACTTTATTCCTTTTTAAGGGTGACTGATGTTCCATTGGGGAGCTCTGGTGGCATAGTGCCTAAGACATTTGACTGCTAACCAGAAGGCTGGCAGTTCAAACCCACCAGCCACTCCTCGGAAAGAAGATGGGGCAATCTACTTCCACAGTGATACTGCCTTGGAAACCCAAGGAGGGGTCACTGTGCATTGGATCCCGCTCCACGACAGTGAGTTTGGTAATCTTCCATTGTAGATCCCCAAAATGTAGGGATATATCACATTTTGCTTATCCATTCATCAGTCTATGGACATTTAGGTTCATTCCAGTTTGGGGCTGTTATGAATGATGTTGCTATGAACATTTGTGTATAACTTTTTTTTTTAAACATCCGGTTTCAACTCTTTTGTATACATATCTAGAAGTAGAATTCTTGGTCATGCTGTAGCTTTATGTTAACTTTTTGAAGAATTGCCAGATGTTTCTCATAGTGGCTGCACCATTTTACATTCTTACAGTGTATGAGGTTTCCAATTTCTCTACCTCCTCACTAACACTTGTTATTTTCCTTTATTTTTTACTATGGCTATCTTAATGGGTATGAAGTGGTATCTCACTGTAATTTTGATTTGCTTTTCTCTATTGACAATGAGGGGAGCTCTGGTGGCATAGTGTCTAAGGTATTTGACTGCTAACCAGAAGGCTGGCAGTTCAAACCCACCAGCTACTCCTTGGAAGGAAGGTTGGGCAATCTACTTCCGTAGTGATACTGCCTCGGAAACCCAAGGAGGGGTCACTAAGAGTTGGGTCGGACTCTATGGCACATAACAACAACAACAAACATTGACAATGACATTGAACATCTGGTTATTGATCATTTCTTTATCTTTTTTGTATGTTGTTGTTAGGTGCCATCAAGTCGCTTCTGACTCATAGCGACCCCATGCACAGCAGAACGAAACACTGCCCTATCCCGCACCAGCTCCATGATCCTTGCTATGCTTGAGCCCATTGTTGCAGCCACCGTGTCAATCCATCTCGTCAAAGGCCTTCCCCTTTTCGTCGACCCTCCACCTTACCAAGCATGACATCCTTCTCCAGGGAATGGTCCCCTCTGATAACATGACCAAAGTAGGTGAGACGAAGTCTGGCCATCCTCGCTTCCAAGGAGCATCTAGGCTGCACTTCCTCCAGGACAAATCTATTAGTTCTTTTGGCAGTCTATGGTACCTTCAGCATTCTTTGCCAGCACCACACAACTCAAAAGCATCAACTCTTCTTTGGTCTTCCTTATTCATTGTCCAGCTCTCACATACATACAAGGCGATTGGAAATATCATGGCCTGTGTCAGGCGCACCTTAGTCCTCAAGGAGACATTCTTGCTCCTCAGCACTTGAAAGAGTTTCTTCACAGCCAACTTGCCCAGTGCTACAGGTCATCTAATGTCCTGACTGCTGCTTCCATTGGCGACAATTGTAGAACCAAGCAATGTGAATTCTTTGACAACCTCAATCTTTTCTCCATTTATAGTGATGCTGCTTATTGGTCCAGTTGTGAGAATTTTTGTCTTCTTTATATTGAGATATAATCCATACTGCAGACTGTGTTACTTAATCTTCATCAATAAGTGCCTCAAGTCATCCTCACTTTCAGCAAGCAAAGTTGTATCATCAGCGTATATCAGGTTGTTAATGATTCTTCCTCCAATCCTGATGCCACGTTTTTCTTCATTTAGTCCAGCTTCTGGGATTATTTGCTCAGCATATAGATTGAATAAGTATGGTGAAAGAATACAACCCTGACACACTCCCTTCCTGATCTTTTTTGTATAAATAGCTTTATTTTTACCAAATTTTTTAATTGAGTCAAGACACTGTTTTAAGGTGTTAGAAAAGTTAGAAATCTCTAATGCATTATTTTAGCATAAAAAATCAACTAAGTACAAACATAAACAAATATAAACAAAAACATAATTTTAAAAAGCAGATTTGAAATTGTATCAAAATTGCACTCCTGGGCATTTAGTATCCCAGAGAAATGAAGACTTACGTTCACACAAAAACCTGTACACAAATGTTTATAGCAGCCTTATTTGTTATAGCCAAAACCTGAAAACAACCCGGATGGTTTTCAATGGGTGAAGGGTTAAACCAACTAAGGTATATCCATACCACAGACTACTTACTACTCAGCAATAAAAAGGAACAAGCTATGGATATATTCAACAAACTCCATGGATTTCTAGACAATTATGAATTTGAAAAAAGTCAATCCCAAAAGGTTAGATACTTTATGATTCCATTTATGTAACACTCTTGAAATAACAAAATTATAGACATGGAGACAGTTATCAGTTGCCAGAGGATGGGATAGGGGAGGGAAGAATATTGAATGTGCTGTAAAAGGGCAACGTGAGGGATATCTGTAGTAATGGAAATGTCTGTATCTTGACTAAATCAATGCCAATATCTTCATTGTGATAATGTCCTATAGTTTTGCAAAAAGTTATCATTGGGAAAAACTAGGAAAAAAGTACATGGGATCTTTGAACTATTTCTTCCAACTGCATGTGAATCTGTAATTGTCTCAAAATTGAAAAATTAAAAATACTGATTTAATTTATTTGGAAACTTTTTATATGTAAAGTAGTACTGTCCAGAAGACATATAAAATAAGTCACATATGTACCTTTATATTTTCTAGTTAAAAGTAAAACAAAAATCATGTGATTGATTTATAATCACATGTTCTATTTAATCTGATATATCCCAAATATTATTATTTCAACATGTTATCAATATAAAAATTGTTAGTGAGATATTTTACCTTTTTACAAAATCTTCAGAATCTGGGCTACATTTACACTTACAGCATACTTCACTTCGTTGTTGTTAATGTTGTTATGTGCCATCGAATCGCCAGTGGCTACTGGGTTGGACATCACAGCTAAAGGAATGAATTTTTGTTATGGAGAATATTCATTTCTTTGAACTATTTCTTTCTCCCAGGATGCCAGATGAACAAACTGTCATAGAACATGGAGAATGTCTGGAATCCACTCTTCTTACTGTGGGACCTGACTTGAAAAGAAAATCTCCTTGCATCTCCCCCTGTGGGAGAACTTACAACCTCTACTTGCATTTTCTCCTCAGTATTTCCACCAGGGATCATGATGGGCCTGGAGGTTGCTTTATTATTCAATTTATAAGCTAATCCTGAAACAAACAAACAAAAAAAAATCAGTTGCCTTCCAGTCAACTCCAACTCGTGATGACCTCATGTGTGTCAAAGCTGGACTCTCTCTTGCTGGCCTTGAAGAAGCAAGGAGCCATATTTTGGACCATGTGGCAAGCTACTATGGGTAGCTTCTAGATGCTAAGAGTGAGCTCTGACAGCTCCATAGCATCTTCAATGGCTGATTGTTTTTTGAAAGTAGACCACTAGGTCTTTCTTCTCAAGTGCCTATAGATGGACTCCAACCTCCAACCTTATGGTTAGCAGCTGATTATTTTAATAAGTTGAATTACTCCAGTGGATTTTCATAACTGGCAGGGGAGATTTTAATTACCTTGAGGGAAAATAGAATTCACCAAGAGGCATCTTAACCTTCAAAGCCTACCATTTTGATACCTGGCAAAGGGCACAATGAAGTACACTCTGTTTGGTGGTCCCCTCTGATAAGGGAGAGAGATGCTCTCACTATTTTGTGACACCTTCCATTGCGTAGTTGTGTCTCTGCAACCAACACTGGGAACTTGTGTTCCCCTCTCTTATGGTTTGTCTTGTGTTCCCCAAAAATATGTGCTGTAAATGCAACCCCTATGCCTATGGTTATAATCCCATTTGGGAATGGGTTTTCTGTGTTATGCTAATGCACAATATTAGTGTAGAGAGTATCTTTTTTTTTTTTTTT
>NW_006921592.1:10852084-10890163 GCF_000298275.1 Orycteropus afer afer | reverse complement strand
TGTATTTCCAACTTTTGAAGGAATCGCCATACTGCTTTCCACAATGGTTGTACCATTTTACAGTCCCACCAGCAGTGTATGAGAGTCCCAATCTTAGAGAGTATCTTTTGAGACATAAAAGAGATTAAACAAGTAAGCAGAGTTGGGGTGAGAGAGATGCCAAGTCACACAAAGATCTCCAGAAGCAAAAGTTCAAGAGACAAGGACTTCCACCAGAGGCGACAGAGGAAGAAAGCCTTCTCCTAGAGCCAGTACCCTGAATTTGAACTTCTAGCCTCCTAAACTGTGAGAAAATAAATTTCTGTTTTTAAATCCACTCACTTGTGGTACTTCTGTTATAGCAGCACTAGATAACTAAAACACCATCAGTAAACCTGCTCTCAGGTGAGGGATAAGGGTGAAATGACCAGAGCCATTGCCCCTGATCACAGTTGCCCATCTGTGTCAGCATGAAGTCATCTCAGTGGTCGGGGCAAAGGTGACTCTTGCCATGAACCTGATCATTTTCAGTTGGTAGCACATCAGGTTTATCTTCAGCAGACAAAGCACATAAAAGAGCTGCCACCCTTTGATTACCTTTTTTTTTTTTTTTTTTGATTCTCAGAGTCAGGCTCCTGATGTATCAAGCACATAGAGAATGGAATGACCCTTGGGATAAAATGCTTCTTCTAATGTCTTTTCACTATAGTCTGAGCAACTACCTATGTTAATCTAAAGTTAATACATTACTTTAGAAACTGTTAAAAAAAGGAACTGTTTTTGGAGAATTTTAGCAGACACTATGACATAATGGTTAAGGACACAAGAGGACTTTGGAGCCTGACTGCCTAAGTTAGATTCTAAGCTGTGCAACCTTCCACAAGTTATTTAGTGTCTCTATGTCTTAGTTTCTTCATCTGTAAAGTTAGGATAATTGCAGTACCTACCTCTTAATATTGTTATGAATATTAAATGAGTTAGTACTTGGAATGGTACATGGCATGTAGTTAAGAATATATTAACAGTTAAAAGCTGAGCTATTCCTATCTGCTCAGAGTGAGTGGTGGGTGACTTCTCCCCATGCTTTCCAATTTCCTGCCTTATGCCACAGCCATTGCGTACACTGTCACTATTATTTTTAAAAAATAAATTCTAGTCCATAAAACACCTCCTCTCTCTTACTGCATGCAAATCAAAATGGGATATCTCAGGAAATAGGAACAGAAAAGGGGAAGCAGCATCCTATAGGTGCATCTGGGGCTGATCCAAGAGACAAATCCAAGTTCAATCAAAGCCATTTTATCTAAATATCTAATCATTGTAAAAGGCTTGCCAGAGAGGGGAACTCAAGTATGAAACAATAAGAAAAACACTGGGATGATCTTACTGGAGAGAAAGATTAGCTAGAGCAAGTAAGAGGTAGAGACCAGTGAATTCTTGCACCAATGAGCTAGTACCTGTTACACCTTTAGATCATTTGTCCTGGACTTTGAGTAGTGTGGTGAACACACCCAAGGACAACCTCAATGAGTCATGCCTTTATAGAGTCCTTTTCCCTTGAGAGATGTAGACCTTATGACTTGCTTCCATCCAATAGAATATGGCAAAGGTAATGGGCTTTCACTCTCATGATATATACACATTACATAAGACTCCATTTTAGCAGACTGGGGAGGTGGGGACTAGACTCCATCTTGCTGGCTTGAAGAAGTAAGGAACTATGTTGTAGACCATGTGACAAGGAACTGTGGACAGCTTCTAGATACTAAAAGTGGCCCTGACTGCAGCCAGCAAAAAGCAGTCCCCTCAGTTATACAGCTGCAAGGAAGTAATTTTTGTCAACAACCTCAATGAGTTTAGAAGCAGATTCTTTACCAGTCAAGCCTCCAGATGAGGACTCAGCCTAGTTGTAACCTTGATTTTCACTCTTGGGAGATCTTGAGCAGAGGATCTAACTCTTAGAAAATGTGTGAAATAATAAATATGTGTTGTCTTAAATCACTAAGGTGTGGTTATTTGTTTATTTATTACTAATCGAGGTAGGGATAGATTTCAAGAAGTTAAAACACTGAAAACACTTGGAGAATTCCAGGGACTCCATCCCCACATGTTCCCAGACTTAAGTCCAGTGGAAAAGGTAGTCTGCATCTTTCCCAAAAGCCCCAGTAAGTGGCTATTTGCTGTTCATTAGTTTTGATCAGGTAACGTATTCATCCGTAAACCAATCATATTGGTCAGTGTGATGTAATGACTGATTTTTTTCAAGGCTTGAATCACAGGCCCACTTTGAAGCTGGGAATAGAATGAATTCCATTCCAAAGCATACAATGAGGGAGGGCTGAAAGTGGGGGAGGAGGTACTTCCCGGGGAAAACCATGGTAGATTGTTTTCAAAGGTGGCCAGAACAATTCCTCTCGTGGTCCTGCACAACGTAACTTTGCTTCTCCCTCCATCAAGAGATGGAATCTACTTCTCCTCCCTAAAATCTGTGCTGGTCTTAAAAATTACTGAGTTGATTCAAAACCTCTGAGAAACAGAAGCCAAGACAGGCCTACACATGCAAGAATTTTATTAGGGGAAGCAATTGTGTGAAAGAAATTAGGGAGGAAAATTGAGATAGCTATCAAATTACAATGCAAGTCTGAACCTGAGTGAAGAAGAGAGGGAGATAAGATTGGACAGAAGTGATCTGGGAAAGATTTTGGCAAAAACTTTAGAGAAATCCTTGAGCCAAAGTTGGCTGATAAAGGAGTCCCATGTACCCCAGGAACAGCTCTGCTTATTACCCAGCCTGTGTTCTCTGCACAATGAATTTCAGCAATGGATTTTAAAGACAGCAGCTTCGTCCTCAGTCAACTACATTTCCTGTAGGAGTAGGTCTCTGAGATGGATTTTCTTAGCTGTCATACTCACTTTGACCAATATAATGCAGCAGAAATGAAATAACGTGATTTCTAAGGTTTGGCCTTCAGATGGTCTCTAAAATCAGATGTAGTATACTCAAGCTTGGGAGCTGTGATGGCGTAGTGCCTAAGGCATTTGACTGCTAACCAGAAGACTGGAAACCCACCAGCTACTCCTGGGAAGGAAGATTGGGCAATCTACTTCTGTAGAGATACTGCCCCAGAAACCCAAGGAAGGGTCTCTATGAGTCAGAAAACGACTTGACAGCAGTGAGGTTTTTTTATACTCAAGGTCGTATTTGGCTCTTATGGACTTGTTTTAATTTTTTCAGCTTCAACTTAAATTTGCATATGAACAATTGACGGTCTGTTCCATAGAACAGAAGAATATATTTGACACATTAAACACCAATCACTGAAGACTAGACAAGTTGTGGGAAGATATCAAGGACCTTATACATCAAGAAAGCAAAGGGTCATTTAAAAGGCAGTAAAGGAAAAAAAAAAAAAAAGACCAAAATGAATGTCAGAAAAGACTCTGAAACTTGCATTTGTATGGAGAATAGCTAAAGTGAATGGGAGAAATGATAAAGAACTGAACAGAATATTTCAAAGAATGGCTTTGTTATAATGAAATGTGCAAAGACCTGGAGTTAGAAAATCAAAAGAGAACAACACAATCAGCATTTCTCAAGCTGAAAAAAAACTGAAGAAAGAAATTCAAGCCTCAAGTTGTAATATTGAAGAATTCTAAGGGCAAGATATTGAAGGATGCAAGAAGTATCCAAAGAAGATGGAAAGAATATACAGAATTACTGTACCAAAAAGAATTGGTCGACTTTCAACCATTTCAGGAGATACCATATGATTGAGAACCAACAGTATTGAAGGAAGTACAAGCTACGTTGAAGGCATTGGTGAAAGACAAGGCTCCAGGAACTGATGGAATACCCACAAAGATGTTTCAACAAATAAATGTAACGTTGGAAATTCTCATTTGTTTATTCCAAGATTCCATTTGTTATTTCCAGGAAGAAAGCTACCTGGTCAATCAATTGGAAGAGATCCATATTTGTGCCCATTCCAAAGAAAGGTGATCCAACAGAATGCAGAAATTATTGAACAATATCATCAATATCACATGCAAGTAAAATTTTGCTAAAAGTAATTCAAAAGTGGTTACAGTTGTAGATAGACAGGGAACTGCCAGAAAATCAAGCTGAATTCAGAAGAGGACATGAAACATCACTGCTAATGTCAGATGGATCCTGGCTGAAAGCAAAGAATACCAAAAAGATATTTACCTGTGTTTTATTGACCATGCAAAGACATTCAACTGTGTGCATAATAACAAATTATGAATAACATTGCAGAGAATGGGAATTCCATATGTTCTGGTTACCTAGTGCTGCTCTGACAAGAATATACCACAAATAGGATGGCCTTAACAAACAGTTTATTTTCACAATTTGGAGGCTTTAAGTCCAAGTTCAAAGTGCCAGGCTCTAGGGGCTGGGTGAAAGCCCCTCAACCTTGGGATCCAGCTCTGCCTCCTGCTCTCAGCCCACTGGAACTAGAGGCATTTCTTCACTGAGACAGCTGCTAGCTGCTGAGGCTGAGAAGCCCCAAGATTGGCAAGTAAAAAGGCACAGTCCCGATGTTACCAAACCATACGGCAGGCCATTAACTTAAGTCCACTGTAAGTTCCAAGGTCAGCAGAGCATAGCAGGCTGCTGCTGAGCAACGACATGGCTTCATGCAGGGGCCAAGCGTGCCTTAAGCTGGAGACCATTTCCAAACCTTCTGCTTATATACGGGAAGCAGACCACATCTCAAAGGCAGCTACTCAGCTACTTGTGGTAGATCCCACCATGGAGTTGATTGCCAGTCTCATCATGGGGAATAACTACCACTAGCTGCCCAGCCACTCAACCAGGCCCAGCCAAGTTGACACACAAACCGAACTACCACACCAGAACACTTAATTGTGCTATTGAGGAACCTATACATAGACCAAGAGGCATTGTTCCAACACAATAAGGAGATACTGAATGATTTAAAATCAGAAAAGGTGTGAATCAGGGCTATGTCCTGTCACCATACTTATTCAATCTGTATGCTGAGCAAATAATCTGAGAAGCTGGACTATATGAAGAAGAACATGGCTTCAGAATTGGAGGAAGACTTATTAACAACTTGCAATATCCAGATGACACAACTTTGCTTGCTGAAAGTGAAGAGGACTTGAGGCACTTACTGATAAAAATAAAAAACTACAGTCTTCGATATGAACTATACATCAACATAAAGAAAACAAAATCCTCACAACTGGACCAATAAGCAACATCACGATAAATATAGAAAAAATGGAAGTTGTAAGGGTTTCAATTCACTTGGATTCACAATCAACACCCATGAAAGAGGCAGTCAAGAGATCGAACAATGTATTGCAGTGGGTAATGTGCTGCAAAAGACCTCTTTAAAGTGTTAGAGTAAAGATATCACTTAGAATACTAAGGTGTGCCTGACCCAAGCCATGGTATTTTCAATCGCCTCATATGCATGTGAAAGCTGGGCAATGAATTAAGAGGACCAAAGAAGAATTGATGCCTTTAAATTATGGTATTCACAAAGAATGTTGAATTTACCGTGGACTTCCAGAAGAACAAACAAATCTGTCCTGGAAGAAGTACAGGCAGAACGTTTCTTAGAAGTAATGATAGGAAGACTTCATCTCTTGTGCTTCGGTCAAGTTATCAGGAGGGACCAGTCCCTGAAGAAGGACAGTTGTATGGTAAATGTAAAAGGGGAAAACCCTCAATGAGTCGGATTGACACACAGTAGCTGCAATAATGAGCTCAAACCTAGCAACAACTGTGAGGATGGTGTCTTGTTCTGTTGTACATAGGGTCACCATGAGTCAGAACCAACTTGACAACACTTAACAAGAATAAAAAGTTTAGCCTTAAGAGGCCTTATAACTCTACATTTATTCTCTTGGAATGCTGACCTAAGGTGCCAACATCAGAAAACCAGTCTAGGTATAAGAGGGTGAGAGGCCATGTGGAAAGGACTTGAGGTGTTCCAGCTCTTGGTTTAAGTGTTGATATACCTTCAGATGGCATGAAAGATAAGTTCCCTCCACATGAGAAACTGGTGATCAATCATACAATCAAATGTAATCTTAGACTAGTCATTTTACCCCTATTAGCCTCAGTTTTCTCATCTCTAAAATAAAAGGGTTTTACCCTTCCATAATTCCATACGTGTTCCATGTTTATTTATCTCCTGGACTTTTATTTAACAGTGGCTTTTGTTTCTATGGTAAGAAAGGAAATGACGATATTAAAATACCAAGTTTGTTTGGTTTGCACTATTCCACCAGAGCTCCTATAGGAGTAACAGTGAACCAAAATCACTTTAATGAAAATTCTATATGGATATTAAATATATTCCTGGTGGGATTATTATCAGCCTCAGTGAACAACTGGCAACTTAAAAGCTTTGCTCAGTGCCAGGAGAAGATATATGGAGAAGCAGTCACTTGGGAAGTCTGTTGGAAACACTCTGTCCTCAGAGTCCTGCCATTATCAATTTGAAAATGAATTTTACTGTCTTGAAGAGCAATGGGTCTGTATTCATATACCTGTTTACATATCAAAAACTGTCTTCACTTAATTCATAGAAGCATGTGATCCTGGGGATAAACAACACGGTGCATGTTAAATATAGCTACAGTGTGTGTTTT
Organism: Orycteropus afer afer; assembly: GCF_000298275.1. Classification (NCBI taxonomy): domain Eukaryota; kingdom Metazoa; phylum Chordata; class Mammalia; order Tubulidentata; family Orycteropodidae; genus Orycteropus; species Orycteropus afer. The sequence goes on along the minus strand of NW_006921592.1, from coordinate 10,883,533 downwards.
TGTTGCTGTTGTTTTAATTTTTGTTGTGATTTGGATGAAAATTTGCAGAGCAAATTCATTTTCCATATAGCAGTTCATACACATTTTGTTTCATGACATTGACTGTAATTCCCCAGAACGTAACAGCTTTTTACTCATTTCCTCCCTGTAGTTACCTCTTCCCTGTGTCCTTCTTTCCCATGCATTCCTCCTCTCTGAGCTGTCTCCCCATGCAGACACTGCCCTTCTATCCTCCCATGACTGATTATTCTAAGCAGTGTATCTACCTGATGTATATATTCATTCTATATACCTGTCTATTGTTTGGCTAGGAGCCAAAGGAGTGAATTCAGTTCCAGACCTGAAGTTAACTAGATGCCATCATCTAGGCTGTCTCACAAGGCTCTATCAGAGCAGTAAGCCTGATCTTTTTAATGATTCTGAGTTTTGGTCCACACTGTTCTCTCACTCTATCCAGGATCTGCACTGGTCCCTCTCTGCGTGGTTGGCAGTGGTAGCCAGGCACCATCTAGTTCTTCTGGTGTCATGATCACATAGCTTGCATGGTCCACTAGTCTCCTGGACTAATTATTTCCATGTGTCTCTGGTTTCTTCATTCTTCTTTTCTATGGATGAGGAGGGACCCAGTGCATCTAGATGGCCATTTGCCAGCTTTTAAGACCCCAGTTGCTACTCACCAAAGTAGGATGTGGAACAATGTTTTTGTGTAGTATGTTATGGGTGGTTGACTGTGCCTAAGAAGTTATCATAACTTTTCCCCCTGTTAGTTCTAGTTACATGGACATTCTTACAGCACATACAAATATGTACGTAGAAGTGTCATCTGCCAACTTTATATATGGTTATGGGTTGAATCTTTCTGCCTTTCAACAATTTTTATATATACAGTTCATTGGCAATGTGACAATGGTTGCTAGAGTGTTTTTAAAAAGCCCTGCTACGTGAAAATGTGCTAGAGAATAATGGATTAAAAGTATGAGAATGAATAGTCTTTCTGGAAAGCTCCGTTATGCAAAATAGATGCTGATTGTCAATAAGTTGGGAGAGTGGCTTGCTATTCAATGATATCAACTATAACTAGCTATTCTGAGGAGTCCCCAGGTGGTGCAAACAAGTAACATGCTTGGCTGTTAACCAAAACTTGGAGGTTCGAGTCAACCTGAAGCTCCTCAGAAAAACGGCCCAGCAATCAACTTCGAAAGACTCAGCCATTGAAAACTCTATGGAGCACAGTTCTACTCTGACATATATGACTTTGCTCTGAGTCTGAATGGTCTTGACAGCAACTGGTTTCTGGTTTTAACTATTCTGAGCACACACACATGCATGTGCGCACGCACACACACACAGCCCACTCCTCAAATACTTGGCTGCAGAAGGAGTTTTTTTTATTATTATTCAGCAGTCCCCATTGGTGGATACTGAGTGAGTCCTGCTGTCGTCCTTGTCACTAAGGTGCACTCAATTTTTTAAAACAAGTTCTTACATTTCTGGATCCAAGTCCATTTTTAATTCTTTCTCTCTTGATGAGAGGAAACTGAATTATTGGCCAGGAGAAAAGACTGATGTTGCTAACGGTTTCATTTTACTTGAATCCACAATCAGTGACCATGGATTGCAGTCAAGAAATCTATGATGTATAGCATTGTGCAAATCTGCTGCAAAAGATCTATTTAAAGTGTTAAAGAGCAAAGATGTTGTTACTTTGAGGACTATGGTGCACCTGACCCAAGCTATGGTATTTTCGATTCCATCATATACATGTGAAAGCTGGACAATGAATAAGGAAGACCAAAGAAGAACTGATATCTTTGAAGTATGATGTTGGCAAAGAATATTAAATATAAAATGGGCTGTCAGAACAATAAAATATATCTTGGATGAAGTACAGCTGGAATATTCCTTAGAAGTATACTCCTCTCATACTTTGGTCATGTTGTCAGGAGGGACAAGTCCTGGGAGAAGGATATCATGCTTGGTAAAGTGGATGACCAGATGAAAAGAGGAAGACCCTCAACAAGATGAACTGACACAGTGGCTGCAATGATGGTGTTGTAGTTCAGTTTGTGTGTCAACTTGGCTGGGCCATGACTTTGAGTAACTTGGCAACTGGATGCATTTATTCCCCATGATGAAGTTGAATGTGGTGTAATCAGATTCATGGTGGAATCTGCTGTGAGCATCTGATTAGTTGCCTTCAGGGTGTGGCCTGCTTCCAGTATATATGGGGAAGCATTAAAGAAGGTCTCTAGCTTTTGGCACATCTGGACCCTGCATTTGGCTGAGTCTTGGCCTGTCATGTTGCCTGCTGATCTTGGGATTATGCTATTTTACCTGTTGATCTTGGGTTCATCAGCCTCAGTAGCCAGCAGTTCCATGAGTCAGAAAAAGCCTCCAGCTCTAGTGGGCCTGGAACAGAAGGCAGAGCTAAAACCCAAGGTCAAGGGGCTTTCCCCCAGCCCCTGGAGCTGGCACTTTGAATTTGGACTTCTAGCCTCCTAACCTGTAAAAGAATAAATCCCTGTTTGTTAGAGCCATTCACTTATGGTATTTCTGTTGTACCAGCACTAGAGAACCAAGACAGATGGGCCCAAACTTGGCAATGATTGTGAGGATGGTGCAGGACTGCTCAATGTTTCCTTCTGTTGTTCATAAGTCAGAACTGAGATGACAGCACCTAACAACAAAAACAACAACACAATGAGACAATGGAAGAAATTCAAATCATACACAGGAAGAAAAGTGCTTGCCTTCAAACAACCTAAATATCTATAAGCAAAGGAATAGAAATGCTGGTGTTGAAAAGGGTCAAGTGGTGAACTTATTACAGAGGTGCTTTTAAACCAAAGCAAAGAATTACAGTTAAGAGTTTCTGGTGCATTTTAGCAGTTGATTTCACTCCTTTAAGCATGTTTTGTGGTTGAAGGTCAAGGAAGAAGGGTTGTAACATAGTCCAAATAATCATTGTCAAGTTTATATAACAGAGAAAAAGGGCCAGCTGAAATCCATCAATGAAGTGCAAATGGAAATCTGCTAAACAAGAGAGAAATGAGAGAGAACTGGATTGCCAAATATGGAGAGATTTCATGCAGCTTTACATTCCGCCCAGTAATACTTACATCCTGTAAATCCACATCTCTGTTCTGCAGGAAGGAAAAGAGAGGGGGCATATTTAAGAGTACATTATAAGGAAACCTCTCTAGAGAATTCCAAAGCAGCTAGTCTTCCCAAATGCAGGGAAACCTTGAGAGTTTTCAATGTAGGCAGAAGTTGGGCAAAGTGTCCCGCACAAAAAGACCTTGATAACACAGTTTTATCTTATTCAGGTAGCCAGAGCCATGAGCTCAGGCATACCAGCAAGTTTTTGCAATCTGGCTTTCAGATAAAAACCCTAGACAACTGAGCTAAGTGTTCTAAAAACTGGGAGGAGGCGGTGCTGGTGGGAAAAGAGTTGTAACATTTTATCCCCTCAGTCTGCAGTGAAAGGAGCTCAGTGGCATAGTAGTTAAAGCATTCAACTGCTAAACAAAAGGTCAGTGGTTCAAATCCACCAGCTGCTCCACTGAAGAAAGATGAAAGATGAAGTAGTCTGCTTCTGTAAAGATTTACAGCCTTTGAAACCCTATGGTGCAGTTCTACTCTGTCTTATAAGGTAGCTATGAGTCGGAATCAACTCTATGGCCTTTGCTGATGTGGCTATAGCAGACATGGTGAATTACTACTGCTTCATCAAAACATGTAGTTCAGAAACAAGGAAGTTTTAGTTTATTCTCAATAACCAATCTTTACCAAACATCCAACAACAAAAAACAAGTGATCAAAAAATGAAACTGATCAGAATTCTCAGCTACATAACCACCCAGGTAGCTGCATAACATTGAGCAAATTATATTATGTCTTGGAGCCTTGATTTCTTCATTTGTATATGGTTGGGGGTTAGGTACTATTCAGTCAATTCAGACTCATAGTGACCCCATATGAAATAGTAGCTTGGGAGCTTTGGTGGTGCAGTGCCTAAAGCATTTGAATGCTAACCAGAAGGCTAGTGGTTCAAACCCACCAGTCATTCTACAGAAGGAAGACTGGGCAATCTACTTCTGTAAAGGTTTACCACCTTGGAAACCCAATGGGTGTCATTGTGAGTCGGAATCAACTCGATGGCAGTGGGGTTTATTTTTTTTTAAGTTTTATTTTTGCAGAAGCTCACCAGGTATTTCTCCTACGGAGCCACTGGGAATTTAGAACCGTCAACCCTTCAGTTAGCAACCAAACACTTAACCGTTTGTGCCACACCAGGGCTCCTTTACATCTGTATAATGGGATAAAAATAATACTTAACTTCATAGTTCTAGGAGCTTAGTGGTGGTAAAGCATTGGACTCTTACCAAAACATTGGCTGTTTGAACCACCAGCCACTCTGCAGGAAAAAGATGAGGCAGTCTACTTCCATTAAGATTTAAAACCTTGGGAACCTTATTGGTGTAGTTCAACTCTGTCCTTTAGGGTTGCTATGAGTCAGAACCGACTCAATGGCAGTGGGTTTGTTTGTTTTATAGTGTTTTTGGGAAAATTAAACAAAGTACACATGTAAAGATATTAATACAATGGCAGACACATCCAAACAAAAAATCCAAACCTATCACCTTCAAGCTTATTTTGACTCATGATGACCCCATGTGTTATGTTACAGAGTAAAACTGCTCCATTTCTTGGTTGTAATCTTTACAGAAGGAAATAGCTAGACATTTCTGCCACAGAGCTACTGGGTGGGTTCAAACTGCCAACCTTTAGATTTGTAATCACGTGCAAACCATTTGTGTCACCCAAGAGTATTACCAGGCACATAGTTAATATTCAATAAAAGTTATGGAGTGTTATTTTTCATTTCTATTAACATTTGGAGGACAGAGTTAAGAAACAGAGAACAGGTTCTGGAAGCTCTAGGCACTCCTTGGCTCGTGGCTGCATCACTCCAAACTGCCTCCACATTCACATGATCTTCTCTGTGTGTCTTTTGCAAGGACATTTGCTGTTGGATTTTGGGCTAACCCAGATAATCCAAGAAAATCTCATCTTGAGATCCTTGACTTAATTATATCTGCAAAGACTCTTTTTCCAAATAAGGACACATTCATAGTTTCCAGGGGTTAAGAAGTGAACATATCTTTTTCTTTGGGGGGGCACTATTCAACTCATTATCTGGCACACAAAGGAAAATTTGAGGAGAGAAAGAGAGAGACCCAAACAGAGCTGCGGTGTAGTAAATTACTTAGTGTGGCTTTTCTACCCATAAGTCTTTGTAAACTCCAAGGTGGGAATTGCTATTAGCAACTGAGGAGTTCCTGATTGCTGAAGTTGTCCACCTGGAGTATGTCTCTTGGGAGTGGCACAAAACAATGTTCTGGGGGGTGCCCACTCTCTCTCATGTGCTTAGAGTTCTGATGCTATGATTGGCTAGTTTGACCACCCTGCCGGGCTCAAAAGGAGGCCTCCTAGAGGCAGAACGTGCTCTGACTGCTGGTTGAGGAAGACCTGCTGCTGAAAGAGACACGGGCTCCTGAGACGTGCGTTGCTGGGAAAGAGACACAAGAGACATGCATTGCTGAGTGAGACACCGAGGGACCAGCACTGCTGGGAAAGAAACTGTGAGAGACTGTTGGCTGAGGGACGGTGGGCTGGGAGAGAGGCTGAGCATTCTTCCTGAACTCGAATTGTAGCCTGTGGTGCTTCCCTAATAAACCCCATAATATGTGAGCTCTGTGTGGCCACTGCAGCGAATTATCGAACCCAGGAGAGGTGGTGGGTGCTTTGGGAGGAATGGTTGGCGAAAGGGCTGGAGAGAGGCAGCATGTCTGGCCTCGCAGCAATAGGCCTTGGGTTACTGCTGGTAATCCTGTCTTCCTTTTGTGGGATTAGAGGAGGCCGTTTTAGCAAGAGTGCAGAAATTTTGAGTTGCATTTAATTCTGTATTCCTATCAAACTGCTATTTCTTTGACAGGAGTATTACAGGGACTAGGCCACATGAGTCCCTGGGTGGCACCAACAGTTAAGCACTTGACTGCCAATCGAAAGGTTGGAAGTTTGAACCCACTCAGCAGTGCCTTGGAAGAAAGCCCTGGTGGTCTGCTTCTGAAAAGCCAGCCCCTGATGATCCTGTGGCCCACTCAGTTCTACACTGATGAAAATGGAGTTGCCGTGAGTCAAAATGTCTCAGACACAACTGTTTGGTTGGCATGTGAAGCACCTGTTATAATCTAATTACATACATAGTAATGAATGTTTGGAAATACTCCAAAATGTTGACAATTATTTCTGAAGGATTTCAGATCATTTTTACTTTCCTAATTGTGTTGGTCTACATTTTCTGAAGTTATGACAATGATGGTAAATTAGTTTGAGTAAAAATGTATATGTTTAATAGTAATAGTATTTTGTTCATCATTTTTGTCTTAATGAATGACATTTTTTTTTTTTTTGCTTTAAAGATCCTCATTTAAAATTCCTTGAAATGAAACTTAAGACCTTATCAGTTAATAGATTCATTTTTTTGTCTGCTAATCTAACAAGAGCTCCCCACTAACCAGTGGACTTTGTGAGGGGGCAGGTGTTGTGTCTCAGCCATCTAGGTGTGTCAGGTACATAAATCAGTTTCTAGCCCAGAGAAGGTGATTGTCGTAGAGACTAATATCTACACAATGAACAGAGACGGTACCTGGATCCCTGATGACATCAGTACCAATTATGTACTCCTCATCCATTGCTGTCGAGTCATTTCTGACTCATAGGAACCCTATAGGACAGAGACCTACCCTATGGGGTTTCCAAGGCTGAAAGTTTTACAGAAGAAGGCTACTACATCTTTCTCCTGCAGTGTCTGGTTTGAACCACCAAACTTTTGGTTAGCAGTCAAGTGCTTTAATCACTGTACTACAAGGGTTATGTATTTCTTACTTTAATTGATTTCTTGTTTTAGTTTTTACATTTAAGTCTTTGATCCATTTTGTGTTAATATTTGAATATAGTGTGAGGTAAGGGTAATTTTTACATTGGTAAATGGTTACTTTTTAAGTGTTTTTATAACTGCCTACAAAATACATTTGCTTTTGCATCTTGGCTCTTAAAGCCTAGCCATTTACTATCTGGCCCTTTACAGAAAAATTTTTCTAACCCTTGTGACCAGGTGCATTCCTTACAAACAGGACACTTAACAGATATTTAACATTTATTTATGAAAATTCTACTGGATGCAAATCACCAACCAATGGATGATGTGATGGCGATGTGGACTCAAAGATGAATGAGACCTCGTATAGGGCCCTTATTGAACTTATTATGTCAAAGCATGGATTAATTACATGTAGCTGAGAAGAAGCCAAGTACTGAGAAGTAAAAATTCTTCTGTACAATGGTCAGTCTTGAATGGTGATGAAAGCTGGGAAGGAAGTACTATCTCAAATTGTTTTTACAAGAGGCATAATAATTTGGAGAGATATACACCATAATTTGCATTCACATATACATGCACACACATTTCCTTTTCCATGAAAATATCCAGGCATAGTGAGCCATCAAAGGGGAATAGAATTGCTATCACATCACATGAGAAGGAAAAAGGAGCTCTGGTAGCATAGTGCCTAAGGCACTTGACTGCTAACCAGAAGGCTGGTAGTTCAAATCCACCATACACTCCTCGGAAGGAAGGTTAGGCAATCTACTTCTGTAGCGATACTGCTTCGGAGGCCCAAGGAGGGGTTGCTATGAGTCGGGACCAACTCAATGGCACATAACAACAACAACAAGAGAAGGAAAATAATTTGCAACATAGGATGAGTCCTTGTTCACCATTTATTTTTATTTTTATTTATTTATTTTGTTAATAGGGGATAAACTTGCATATGCAGCAAAGAGTGTCTACTCTTGACTCACTGTGGAGCCAAGAATTTAAGTTAAATTTCTCTTGCAGCAGAAATCTGTCTCCCTTATGACAGCTCTCTGGAGCAAGCCCATTGTTCCTGTTCACATGTGGGAAAGAAATACATTGAACATTTCAGTCTCCCCTAATGTCCAAAATCATAGAAAAGGCAAAAACCAAGAAACAATCTGCTCTCCTTTATATTTGGGGCTCTATATCAGTGGGTGCTCCAAACCTCTGACCCTTGAATAGTGAGTATATAAGGATTGAGCTTCACTGTAAATAACAGCCAATTTAAAAAGTGACTTAAACAAATTAAAAGTTTCATTTTATCTATATAAAAGAAGTCTTGAGGTTGGCAATTCAAGATTCTTTGGAGTTCTTCCTAAGCATGTTGTTTGATGATTTAGGGTCGCATGTATTAGCTTTTCCATCCACTTCCACCTTTTGATCCATACACCAGGAGGAAAGGCAAAACGTGTATGCCCAAAGAACCTGCTCTTTTTCAGAATTTTCTCCTAATGACTTTCACTTCTGTCTCATTGCCCAAAAGTATGTCACTTGGCAACTTCCAGCTTCAAATGAGATGGAAAATACAGCCTTTTAGCTGGGTACAAATTAGGGACCTGTTAGTCAGGAAAAGGGGGAAGTAGATATTGTGTCAGCATCTAACAGTATCTGCCACAAATAACTCTTTGATTTGGAAAACTCAGAGCCAGATGCCCATCTACACAACTCTTGCTCTAGTTGGTAGCTTAAATCAGTGTTTCTTAAACTTTAATGGGTATGTAAATCACCCGAGAATCTTGTTAAAACGTAGCTTCTGATTTCACAGGTCTGGGGAGCAGGTTAGGATTCTGTATTTCTAAAAGGTCCACAGAGCATGAGTAATGAGGTCTTAAAGCACCAGTCAGTCTTCTTCCCATCAATCAGAAAAGAAATCAACTCTCTTTTCTTGTTTTGTTCTAATGTATAAGTTTAAATGTTTATTAATATTAATTATATAACTACTAATATGATGAAATATATAAGGAGCTCTGGTGGCGTAGCTGATAAGGCACTTGACTGCTAACCGGAAGGTCAGCAGTTCAAACCCACCAGCTGCTCCAAGGAGGGAAGATAGGGTGATCTACTTCCATAAAGATTTACAGCCTTGGAAACCCAATGGGGGTCACTATGAGTCAGAAATGATTCAATGAGAGTGAGTTTGGTTTCGTTCAAGTGACCTATAATGTTCTTGCCTCAATTCTTTTACTGGAATCAAACAATGAAGAAACCATCAAATAAATCAAACTTGTCAAAACATCAATGGCATGAAAAAAAACAAAAGGCAGGAGGAGTGCTCTAGATTAAGAAGACTAAAAATGTAACAACAAAATTCTGTGCATAAACCTTGATTATAACCTGGATATTTTTTTAAAGCTGTATTTCTTAGATGACTTGGGAAATTTAAACATGAGTTTAAATTTACAATTTAACGATATTATGGAATTGTTAACATTCTTTGATGTAATCATCATATTAGGTTTTTGTAGGACGATGTCCTTATTCTTAGGAATATTGGCTGAATTATTTAAGGAAGTAGTGTCATGATACTTGCAACTTACTTTCAATAGGTTAACCAAATATATACTTTGAGATAGTAGGAGAGGAGATAAAGCAAATATGGAAAAAAAAAAAAAATGTTAACAAGTAGTGAATCTAGGTGGAAAGTTTACAGTTGGTAATTCTCTCAAATTTTCTGTATGTTTGGAAATGTTCTAAATAGAAACTAGAGAACATTTTAGTCATACTATAGTTACAGCCTGTAAAATTGAGAAATTCATTTTTGTTTTTAATTAGATGTATTCAGAGAAATGACCATTTCCAAAGGGAGGAGATTACATACTAGCACATTCATAAGGAAAATGTTTGTAATGGAGAAAATATTCATTGCCCCAAAAAGCTCCCTCCTCTGGTATCCTAGAGTGGATCATAAAAATCGAAGCATGTTTAGGGTATGTTGCAATTATATTGATTGACAGCTCTGTCTCCCTGAGAAGACTAGAAATTCCATCAGGAAAAAGACTGAGTCTTTCTCATTTCTATGACTCCAATCATAGTCCATAACAAACATTTGTAAGGGAAGGAAAGAAGGAATGGATTGACTGACAACAGCATTTGTTAGGATAGTTTGGAAGGCAGCCTTAAAGCCAAATTCAGAGCTTGGAATCAGAAACAATCTTGGCCCTAGAGAAGAGATGTACCTGGCTGGTTCAGCTTTGCATTGAGGGCATTAAACCTGTCAGACTTGTTTGCAGTGGCAAGCAGGTCATTTGGAGCCAGTTCCTTAGAGACTTCAGGGTCCTAGGCAGTGCTTCCCGAACACATGAATAAGGACCCAAGGGAAATAGAGATGACAGCCTTTTAAATAACAAAAAAACAAAAAACACTCAGGTTGAAGTGAAGTCATTTCGTTTAATTATCTTATCATTTCCTGGGATCTCTTTTCTCTTCAGATTCTACAGTGCAAGTGCTAGAATGTTCAGTCTTATTAGCAATACCCTTATTTTTTCAGATTCACCTAAACCCACCAGCCACTCCTCGGAAGGAAGGCTGGGCAATCTACTTCTGTAGCGATACTTCCTCAGAAACCCATGGAGGGGTCGCTGTGAGTCGGTCCGACTCAATGCCACATAACAACAACAACAACAACTATCCTGATACATATACAGATCTTTTTGACAAGCTGGCTCTTTCTAACCCACTGATGCCATATTGAAGTGAGAGAGTTTGTAATAAGAACAGATTCAAGGGGAGTTTAAGAGAGAAAAACTCTTACTATATACTCAGAAAAAATAGAAAGTTTACTGCTTCTGAGTAGTTCACTAATGCATGCATTTTTTGAATCCACCAGAGCACAGATCCCTAAATAGTTACTGTAGAAACAATCAAGATCATCTGGGAGAGAAGGTCTGGCAGAAAGTCAAACCAAAACATAATCTCCATGCCAACTCTAAAAAGACTCATTTGTTCATTTATATTGAGTAGAACTACTTCCTGGTCCTTGTTCAACTTATCCTCATGACAAAGTAAGAAGAATGTGATGGTTATTTACCATTAGTCTTTCTTACAGAAGATAAGAAACTAAATATTAAAATATCAGAGTATTTTAAAGTAATCATTAATGTATACCAAAATATTAAAAACTAAACTCTTTGCCATTGAGTTGGTTCCGACTCAAAGCAAGCTCTGTTGGGTTTCCAAGGCTGTAAATCTTTATGGAAGTAGATTGCCCTATCTTCTTTCCACAGAGTAGCTAGTGGGTTTGAACCGCTGACTTTCTGGCTAGCAGCCAAATACCTTATGCACTACAAAAACAGAGCTCCTAAATGCTATTCAGTTTTTCCCACCTGCAATCTAACACTCACCTCTCATTTCTCATGGGTCAGATATATTAGCCATGATTCTTTTGGTTGCAAGTGATAGGAATTCAATCTATGATGATTTACACAATGTAGCCAAATTTATTGGCTCAAGTGATTGAAAATCTGGATTTGGGGGTTCAAATCAGATGATCAACTTGCTTCTATCTCTCAGCTCTACTTCTGTTTTATACTCAGGTAAACATGTCCAAAGATGGCCATCAGCAGCCTCAGGTTATTTCAGATTTTCAAACTTGATAACCTAAAGGAAAGAGACCACATCCTTTCCGATTCCTGTAGGAAGTTTCAGACTTAGCCTGATCCTGAACTACTCTCTGTGATTAAAGAGATAAAGTGTTCTGATTGGCCAGGTCTGGGTCATGTACGTACCTGTAAACCAATCTCTGTGATTGAGGAGATGGAGTTCTCTGTTTGGCCAGATCTCAGTTATGTGTTCATTCAGGGGGCCAGAAGCAGTACTGAAACACCAAACCAGTTGCCACCTAGTTGATTGCAACTCATGATGTGACCCCATGGGTGTCTGTGCTCCATAGGGTTTTCAATGGCTGATTTTTTGGAAATAGATTGCCAGGCCTTTCTTTCAAGATGCTTCTGGGTAGATCAAACCTCTAACCTTTCAGTTAGTAGCCAAGCACTGTTTACATCACCAAGGACCCTTAGAAGCAGTATTTTTCCCTTGTAAACTATAGAGATGTGACGGGGTTTTCATAGAATGGAGGATGGCTATCTCTCGAAGGCATGCTGAGCAGACAAACATGACTTTCACTCAGAGCATATCTTCTTACCTTTTCTTGGAGTAAATATTTCTACAGAAAATGATGAATCAAAATGTTCAGTACAGAGTCAAAGTTATAATTAAATAGTCCAACATTATTACCAGGAAAACAACGAGAGTCTGCTTTGAACACAAATGCAGTTCAGGTCCATGGACGCCAGTGAATCGACTGAAATGTATTCTAAATAAATAGTAATGATTCCTGCATCCAGATTCATTTATGTGTTCATTTATTCATTGTTGGTAGCATAGCACAGTGGTTAAGAGACTGGGCCCTGATATCATGGAGTTAGAATCCCAGTTCTATCACCTTCCGGCTCTGTGAATCGGTCAAATAAACTTATCATACCTTAGTTTCCTTATCTGTAAAATGGGAAAATAATAGTACCTGCTTTAGAGTGCAGTTGTGAGAATTACAGGAATAACATTGTGTAGCACTTTAGCACAGTGTCTGGTACAGTATATATTTAGCATCTTCTATGTTTGGTTCCATGAGTTCCTGCAGCAATAGGAAAGATGTGAAAAATGTGATTCCTGTCCTGAGGGAAACCTGAAGTATTTGAGCAGAAACAAACAAGTCTCATTGCTGTGTGACATAATATAGAAACTGCCAGAGTCCAGACGGAGAAACGGGGATTACCAGGAGTGCTTTCTGAAGATGATTTACTCTTACTCATGCCTGGGAGCATGAGTAAGATGTGTGGGCTTGTGAAATGGAAAGGTAGGACAGTGCTACTTAAGTATGGTGGGCTGAGGGCAGCATAAGCATTACCAGGGAGCCTAGTAGAAATGAAAGATCTTGAGCTATCTTCGCTAACCAACCATCGCTTGCCAGTGACACAGAACTTTCAGTGCTAAAAGCGGGAAAATCCTAGTGATGAGATAATCAGTCTAGACCCCAGGCCTGCTGTTTCAGAATCTCTGGTGGCCCGCACAGGAGTCTGAACTTTGACCAGCTCCCCAGGAGATTCTTAGGTACACTAAGTTTGAGAGACCCTGTTTCAGAGGAGAAAAGTGTTAGCAAAGGCTTAGAGTGAGAAAACAGGCTTATTAAGTTGTCCAGCCAACTCCGCATTCTTAACAGCTGCCTCCCGCATGCCTGCTGCAGTGGGGAAACAAAACTAAGGACTTTAGTTTCTTGCAGCAAAAACCTCCTCATCTGGTTGGGCTAAAAGTGTAAAGAGAGAAGAAGAGACTAGTTAGCTCTGCCTCAGCCTCCACCCCCAAGCCTGGGGTGAACTTCCTTTGAAGGGACTGTTGGGAAAAAGAGAAGAGTGGGAGGATGAGCACGCAGGAAGGAAGAGGGAGGATGGGAGTGCAGGAAGGAAAAAGGGAGGCCTTCAATGAGATGGACTGACACGATTGTCAAGGCAACGGGTTCAAATATATCAATGAAGATGGCGCAGGACCAGGCAATGTTCGATTCTGTTATATGTAAAGTCACCATGAGTTGAAGCTGAATCGACTCAATAAACTAGCAGCAGTGAGGTACAGCTCTTGGTCCAGGCCCAGCCTACTGTCCTGTCCCCAGACTTATTATTGAGGGGCTCAGTTCCTTCAGAACCACAGAAACTACATCCTGTGCAGCCCCAAGGTGTTGTTGTTGTTATGTGCCGTCAAGTCAGATAGACTCATAGTGACCCCTCCTTGGGTTTCCAAGGTGGTATCACTACAGAAGTAGATTGCCCAACCGTCCTTCTGAGGAGTGGCTGGTGGGTTTGACTGCCAGCCTTCTAGTTAGCAGTAAGATGCCTTAGGCACTACGCTGCCAGAGGTACCAAAGTAGGTCTTCCTTCTTGTGATAGGCTTAAAATCTACACCAAGGGGAAAAAACTCATTTTTACTCTCTCCACACTAGACTCAAGAATCTCAAACTGGCTTAGTTCACAGTTACTGAGTCTCACTACTGTTGATATTTTGGGCTGGATAATTGTTGTTGGAGCTATCCTGTGTATTGTAGGATGTTTAGTTGCATCTTTGGCCTCTACCCGCTAGATGCCAGTATCACTATGGAAGTAGAGTGCCTAACCTTTCTTCTGTGGACTCGCTGGTGGGTTTGACCCACCAACCTTCTGGCTAGCAGTCAAATGCCTTAGGCACTATGCTACCAGAGCTCCCACAAAATTATTAATAATTTTAATATTTAAGAAATAGTGATATTTTGAATATACTGGGTTAAATATGATACATTACTGCAATAAATTTTACCCTTCACGGGTGAGTAGTTGACTCCTTGGCCATAATGAATCAATTCAGAATGGGAATGACTCAAGCTCAGGTAATCAGAGTCAATCTTGGGATTTTCACTGGAATATTGGGAGGAGAAGTTTTCTGTTAGGGTTGTCAACAGGTATAAATAAGTGTGGTGTTGTGGCAGTCATCTTGTTACCATGCTAGGTGAGACCTAAGACTGGAGCTCAGAGCAAAACCCAGCCCCAAAAATGGAGAGAGATGATTTCCTTATAATATTGTTTTGAGCATCTGAATCCAACAGAACCTGAAACCACATCCGTTCCTGAACTTTTCAGTTCTGAAATTCAATTTCAGTTTAAGCCAATTTATATAGGATCTCTGTCACTCACAATCAGTGGGTCCTGGCAAACACAGGGAAGGTCCTATCTCTACAAACCAAGGATTCTTCAGGGTGTTTTTTTTTTTTTTTTTTTTGCTATTGTATAATGTAATATATAACAGGCAAATTTTTTTCAAGACAATTTATTGTTGAAAATGGGACCTGAACAGATTTGGTGATACAATTTTAAGATGTAGCTTCCTCTTTCTTCTACATTTCTTCTCTACCACAGAAATCATGGGCAAACAATTCTGAATAAATATTTTCTCCATTAGGTTATGCAACTCATAAGGACAAGTTCTTTCTCACAAGCATTGTTACTCCAGTGCTTAATACCTGTTGTTGTTGTTGTTGTTGTTGTTTGCCGTCTAGTCAGCCCTGACTCATAGCGACCCCTCCTTGGGTTTCCGAGGCAGTATCACTAGTGGTGCTCAAAAGACTGATTATGAACATTAAGTGTGTTTGGATTGCTTGTGTGTGCTGGACCTTCCTTACCCCCACAAATATGACAGTGCCTGCCCATTCTAGATTCAGCAGGTAGGTGAACTCTCCACAATGTAGGCAGTATCTTAATTCAGTCTTCTCTAGTCACCAAAACCACTTTATAATGTTAAGCTGATTCAAGAAGCTTCCTGTAGCTGGTTTTGGTGTGTTCTAATGTCACTAGGGTCACTATAAGTTGGAGCTGACTCAATGGCACCTAACAACAACAACAGTGTCACTGTAGACAGTTCAGAAGTAACCTGATTCAACAGGTGACTAACTACTTGACTAAATGAAATATTGCCAGAGTACTCAGGTTGCTTATTACTGCTTCACAAATCACCTCAAACTTAATGGCTTAAAACAATAATGTTTATTCTATTTTAGGATTCTGTGAGCCAGAAATTAGGGCAAGCTTGGCTGGTTGATTCTTCTGCTTCACCTAGGGTCACTTTATGGTATTCAGTGAGCAGCTGGGCTGGACTGGAGGGCACAGATGGCTTGACTCACTCTCTGGCCCTTGGTGGTGATGGCTGGAAAGATAAGCTCAGCCACGAAGTCTCAGGGTCTCTCTAGGTGATCCCTCCAGATTGTTATGTGGTGGCTCGGGTTTCCAACAGAGGATATTTCAAGAGACAGGAAATGGAAGCTGCCAATGTCTTAAAATCTGGACTTGGAATCTGGCCCAGCATCATTTCTACCATAATGCATCAATCAAAACAGCCACATACCTTTCTCAGTTTCAAGAGGAAATAACATGCACCCTACTTCTAGATTGAAGAAGTGCCAGGGAAGTTTTGGCCATCTTTAATCTACCACCAGTAAAATAAGCATTTACTGTTGAGCTGACCCCAACTCATGGTATGTATCAGAGTTGAATTGTGCTCTGTAGAGTTTTCAATAGGAGCTCTAGTAGCATAGTGCCTAAGGCACTTGACTGCTAACCAGAAGGCTGGTGGTTCAAACCCACCAGCCACTCCTCGCAAGGAAGGTTGGGCAATCTACTTCCGTAGTGATCCTGCCTTGGAAACCCAAGGAGGGGTCGCTATGGGTTGGATCCAACTTGACAGCAGTGGGTTTGAACTGCCAGCCTTCTGGTTAGCAGTCAAATGCCTTAGGCACTATGCCACCAGAGCTCCCGTATAATATTTAGGGGAAGAATATGTGGCATATCATCTACTATTTGCTCTATTCATAATGACCTTTAAAAAATTGCACATCTGACTCCAGTATTTAAAACCAACATTTATCTTTCACAGGACTAAATTCCTATTTGGGCCAGACAGGTCGTGTAAGGTGTCTGTACATTTTTCTGCCCCTGCTGGGAAGCCTCAGAATACGATTCCTGTCTACAGTTGCTCTGGGACAGTCAGAATTATTCCTATGACTGTGCAAAGTGCAACTCTTTTTTCTTCTCCCCAAAGTATAAGAATAATCATGAATGTATCTGTTGTGTTCAAAATGAAGTTTGTTTGTTTGTTAATGATGATAATGATATCAATGAAAAGAATATTCTCCACTACTGGTTGAATAGGAAACTCTGGTAGCATAGTGGCTAAGACACTTGACTGCTAACCAGAAGGCTGGCAGTTCAAACCCACCAGCCACTCCTCAGAAGGAAGATAGGGCAATCTACTTCTGTAGTGACACTGCCTCGGAAACCCAAGGACGGGTCGCTATGAGTCGGGTCTGACTCGAAGGCACATAACAACAACAACACAACTGGTTGAATAGGAAGCTCTGAAGGTGGAGTGGTTATAACATTTGGCTGCTAACCAAAAGGTCAATGGTTAGAATCCACCAGCTGCTCCGCGAGGCAAAGATGAGGCAATGTGCTTCCATAAAGATTTACAGCCTTGGAAACCTTATGGGGCAGTTTTACTCAGTCCTGTAGAGTTGCAATGAGTCAGAATCAACTCAATGGCTGTGGGTTTGGTTTGGTTTTTGGTACTGAGTGCTTACTTATTCCAAGCGTGAGGCAAAATGCTTTATGTATTTTTTTCTAATCTTCACAACAATCCAGTGAGCTGGGTATTATTAATTTATTTATCCAACAAATACTACTGAGTGCTATTATATCCTGATCTGGGCACTAGTGATAAGTGGTGAATCCTTTTCAAAATCCTATTCTTCTCATGGAGATTACATTCCTTTTTTGGGGGGAAGACGATAAACAGACAAAGAAACAAACAACAGAGATTGGGTAGTGGCAAATACTACGATGGAAATACAGGAGTATAATAATGATATCAAGTGGCTGGGTGGCAGCGCAAGGGGAGAGAGCATCTACTTGAGGCCAAGTGGTCAGAGAAGCCCATAGTTACATTTAAACTGCTATGGTATGACAAGTAGAAACCAAATATTTAAAAGATCTGGAGGAAGCATGTTCCAGGCAGCAGAGCAAAGGCTCTGAGTTGTGTTTAATTGTGCCTGGTGTGTATTTAAATAACAAGGTGAATGTTAGGATACGAAGTTGGAAAGGTAAGTAATGGCCTTATCCTGTGGTTACCTCTTCCTTGTGTCCTTGTTTCCTATGCATTCCTGCCCTCTGAGATTTCTTCCTATGCAAATGCTGCCCTTCTGATCTCTCATGGTTGATTGTTGTAAAGAATGCACCTTCCTGGTGTAGCTGTGCATCCCATAGGCCTGTCTATTATGTGTCTAGAAGTTAAGTTATAGGAACGAGTTTAATTCCAGGCCTGAAGGGTGACTGAGGGCTATAGTCTTAGTCTCTGTCAGACCAGTAAGCCTGGTTTTTTTTATGATTTTGAGTTTTGTTCCACATTTTTCTCCCACTCTATCCAGGATCTCCAGTTTTGATCCCTTTCTGAGTGGTTGGCAGTGGTAGTCAGGCATCATCTAGTTCTTCTGGTCTCAGGATCATGGAGGCTGAAGTTCCCATGGTCCACTAGTCTCTTGGACTAATTGTTTCCATGTGTCTTTGATTTTTTTTCACTCTTCTTTGCTCTGGAGGAGAGACAAATGATTGAGTCTTAGATGGCCACTCGGAAGCTTTTAAGACCCCGGTCACTACTCACCAAAGTAGGATGTAGAACAATGTTTTTGTGTAATATGTTATGACAACTGAGCTTCATGCCTCCCACAACCATGGTTCCAAGCCCATGGGCCCAACAACTCACTCCCTCAAGGTGTTTGGCTGAGGCTAAGAAGTTATCATAACTTTGTCCCTGTTAGCTCTATTACATATATGGACATTCTTACAGCACATACAAATATGTGTATAGAAATATTGTTTGTCAAGCCTGTATATGGCCATAGGTATAGACTCTTTCACCTATCTATACCTGATCATTTTGCCTGTCAATTTATGTATCACTGGAGGACTTTAATCTAGGAGATGAAGTAATCTGTTTTGGGATTTAAAAATCTCATTGTGGCTGCCTGTGGTGCATGAATTTTAGAGGGCCAAGAAGAACTGGGAGCAGGAAGACTGGTCACAATGCTATTATTTTAGTCCAGGTGGCTTGGTCAGCAGAAATAGCAGCATAAATAGGATGAACATACCTGGATGGCCATATATGACATCTTGTTCTATTGTGTGCTGTCAAGCCAGTTCTAATTCATATCAATCCTATATTACACAGTGTAAACTGCCTTATGGGGTTTCCTCTTGTTGTAATTGTTAGGTGTTATCAAGTTAGTTCTGACTTATAGCGACCCTATGTACCAAAGAATGAAACATTGCCTGGTCCTGCACCATCCGCACAATCCTGGCTATGCTTGATCCCATTATTGTACCCACTGTGCCAATCCTTCTTGTTGAGGGTCTTCACCTTCTTTGTTGATCTTCTGCTTTACCAGGTATGATATCCTTTTCCATGGAATGGTCCCTTCCATTCCATGACCAAAGTAGGTGAGACAAAGTCTGGCCATTCTCACTTCCAAGGAGCATTCTGGCTGCACTTCCTTTGGGACAAATTTGTTAGTTTTTCTGGCAGTATTTTCTGTGTTCTTGACAATACCACAATTCAAGGCATCAACTCTTTTTCTGTTTTCCTTATTCATTGTTCAGCTTTCACATGCATGAGTCTACTGAAAATACCATGGCTTGGGTCCGGCCCAGCTTAGTCTTCAAAGTGACATCTTTGTTTCTTAACACTTTAAAGAGGTCTTTTGCAGCAGATTTTCCCAATGTGTCTGATTTCCTGACTGCTGCTTCCATCTTCGGTATTGACTGAAGATCCAGGTAAAATGAAATCCCTGGCAAGTTCAATCTCTTCTTCATTTATCATGATGTTGCTTATTGGTCCAGTTGTAAGGCTTTTCTTTTTCTTTATGCTGAGGTGTAATCCATACTGAAGACTGTAGTCTCTGATTCTCATCTGTAAGTACTTTAAGTTATCTTCACTTTCAGCAAGGAAGGTTGTGTATTTGCATATTGCAGGTTCTTAATGAGTCTTCTTTCAATCCTGATACCATGTTCTTCTTCATATAGTCCAGTTTCTCATATTCCTTACTCAGCACACTGACTGAATAATTATGGTGAAAGTGATACACACTCTTCCTGTTTTTAAACCATGCAGTATCCCCTTGCTCAGTTCAAATGACGGCCTCTTGGTCTATGTATAGGTTCGTCATGAACACAATTAAGTGTTGTGGTATTCCCGTTCTTCTCAATGTTATCCATAATTTATTATGATCCACACAGTTGAATGCCTTTGCATAGTCAATAAAACACAAGTAAACATCTTTCTATCTTTCTGGTATTCTTTGCTTTCAACTAAGATCCATCTGACATCAACAATGATATACCTTATTGCATGTCCTCTTCTGAATCCAGCTGGCTAGGATTCCCTTAGACTACACATTTTTACAGGAGCAGATCACCAGGTCTTTATATGGAAGAATATGAATGTCTGAACACTGTCAAAAAGTTTGCTAACTCTGAGAGGGGATAAGCCCTATCAGATATCAAAACTTTCCATAAAGCCACTGTAATAGGGGTCACCATGAGTTAGAATCAACTCAGTGACAAATGGTATGGAACAGATATAACCAAACTAAAACCAATCCCACTGTCATCAAGTTGATTCCAACTCATTGTGACCCTTTAGGACAGGATAGAACTTCCCCATAGGGTTTCTAGGGCTGTAAATCTTTGTGGAAGTAGACTGCCTCACCTTTCACCCGTGGAGGTGCTAGTGGGTTCCAACTGCCAACCTTTTGGTTAGCAGCCAAATGCTTTAAACACTACACCAACAGAGCTCCTCTATGCCATTGATATAAGACTAGATAAATAGTTCAGTGGAAGAGTATAGACTCTAAAACTCAAAGCTCAGTCCATATAAGAACGTAATCTGTGACAAAGATTGAGGTTCAATTCATTGGAAAAAGAATGCAGTGCTCAATAAATGATGTTGGAACAGCTGGTTATCTATTTGGAAGAAAACAAAATTGGTCTCCTATCTTACAAAAATGAACACTAGATGGATTAAATATTTAAATTTCAAAACAAAATAACAACGTGCTTGCAAGAAAAGTTAGGATACTGAATGTACAGTCTAGAAATGGGAAGACCGTCTTATAAAGACTAGAACACCAAAACTTTCTTTTTATGTAAAAGAAAAAAAAAGTAAAAATAAAATCTTCTGCAAAGCAAAAAGAGAAAAAAAACACCTAAACTAAACTAAACTCACTGCCGTGGAGTCAGATCTGACTCATAGCGACCCCTCCTTGGATTTCTGAGGCAATATCACTATGGAAGTAGATTGCCCAACCTTCCTTCAGAGGAGTGGCTGGTGAGTTTGAACCACCAGCCTTCTGGTTAGCAGTCAAGTGCCTTAGGCACTATGCCACTAGAGCTCCTCTGCAAAGCAAAACATTCCATTAAAAAAGGTAAAAGACAAATAATACATTAAAAAAAATTTGTAATTCAGATGACAACGATTTGCTATGTAATACTGAAGAGTTTTCACCAATTGTCAAGAAAGACAAATGACCCAATATTTAAAAATGTTCAAAGAATATGTATAGACAATTCATGGAGTAGCAAACAAAAATGCTAGCACGCATGTGAAGAGGTGTACAAATTTATGAGTAGTCAGGGAAATTCAAAGTAAAGTAACATTTTTGAGTGATTTTATTCCCTTTAGGCTACCAGAAATTAATGAATTATAATATTTATGTCAAAGTTCCTGGGCTGTACGTGTGATTTATTCTCAGCTGCTAATTAAAAGGTTGGTGATCCCTAAGAAGAAAGGCCTGGTGATTTTCTTCCATAAAGATTATAGCCAAGAAAACCTTATGGGGCAGTTATACTCTGTAACACACATTCTTGCTTCCAAGGAGCATTCTGGCTGCACTTCCTCCAGGACAGATCTGTTAGTTCTTTTAGCAGTCCATGGTACTTTCAGCATTCTTTGCCAGCTTGTACACACACCTTTTGTGTGTGTACTCACAGTAGATTCTACCATGGAGTTGTAATTGATTTAATGGCAGTAGGTAATATTTATTGCTGGTGGAGGGAAAGACTGGGCAATTGACTTCCGTAAAGGTTTACCATCTCGGTAACCCAATGGCGGTGGCTATGAGTTGGAATTGACTCATTCTTATATTTGTGATGGAAGTATGAATGTATTGTATTGGTTGTTTTAGAAAGGAGTATGGCCACATCAATTAAAATAATAATTTTTAACAAGTATATATCTCTTTTGGTTATTTCATGCTGCTCTAACAGAAAGATAACACAAATGGGATGGCTTGAACAAACAAGAGTTTATTCTCTTACAGTTTGGAGGCTAAAAGTCTGAGTTCAAAGGGCCAGGATCTAGGGGCTGGTGAAAGCCCTTCAACCTTGGGCTTCAGCTCTGCCTCTTGCTTCTGGCCCACTGAAGCTGGAGGCTTTCTTTACTCAGCCAGCTGCTGGCTGCTGAGGCTCACAAACCCAAGGTCCACAAGTAAAAAGGTATAGTCCCGGTATCACCAAACCACATGGCAGGCCATTGATTCAAGTCCATTAAGAGTCCCAAGATCAGCAGGCTGCTGAACAACAACTTGGCTACCTGCAGGATTCGAGCATGCCATGAGCTACAGACCCTTCCTAAATCTTCTCCTTCTATGGTGAGGGCAGACCACATCCCTAAGGCAGCTGCTCAGCTGCTCCCAGTAGATTCTACCGTGAAGTTGATCACCAGTCTCATCATGGGGAACACTACATCCAGCTGCCCAGGCACTCAAAATCAGGTCCAGCCAGGTTGACACATAACCTTAACTACCACAATACCCTTCAATTCAGCCATCTAATTCTTGAGAGTCTGTCCCATGGAAACAAACACTCTAGTGCATGAAGATATACGTGCAAAGGTTCTTATTACAACTTTATAGTGGCCAAAAACTGCAAAGAGTTTCTCCATCAAAACAGAAAAAGTTGAATAAAATATGTCTTTTTACACAAAGGAGTATTATATATCCATTGAAAAGTACCAATCAGTGCAGTATCAGTTTACTTAGAAAGATTCTCATGAGATATTATTGGATGAGAAAACAAAAATATTGACTCCATGTATTACAGTCCATTTTTAAAAAATTCATAATATCAAATCCCCTTTGTGCAAGTTTATTCATGTCAGTGCATGTATTTATGCTTGTATATATTATAAGTGCATGGAAAAATGCAGACGACTATATATAACAGATTGGGTGGCACACACAGTTAATGTGCTCAGCTGTTAACCAATAGTTTAGAAGATCCAAGCCAGCCAGAGGCACCTTGAAAGAAAGGCCTGGCAATCTACTTCTGAAAAAAAAAAAAAAAGAGTCATTGAAAACTCTATGGAGCACAGTTCTATTCTGACGTGCATGAGGTCGCCAAGAATCACAGTCAACTGGATGACAACTGGTTTTTAACATTCGTTCATTCAGGGTGAGGGGGATGTAAGGGGGAAATCTAGCAAAAAGGAAAGCACTCAAGCAAACAAACAAGGCTCCAAAGTTCTCATCTTAAAGATTTGTATTTCTTAAATTCTTGAGATACCTAACTTCTATGAAAACTCAGATTCAACAACAAACAACAGTGATTCCTGCCCCCTCATAGTCACGTCTATTGGAAGGCAGCCTTCATTGTCTATAATTGTAGCCTTTTCAGTAGAAGTTTCATAACAAATCATTTCTCGTCTTAGGCAGAGAATATTTTGGAGCAACATGTTAAACTCTGATATGTTGATTGCTTTCCAAAAAACCAAAAACCAAACTCACTGCCATCAAGTTGATTCTGACTCATAGCAGCCCCTATTGGATTTCTGAGGTGGTAAATCTTTACGGAAGTAGGTTGCCTGGTCTTCCTTCCGAGGAGTGGCTGGTGGGTTTGAACCACCAACCTTCTGGTTAGCAGTCATATGTCTTAGGCACTATGCCACCAGAACTCCTTAGAAAACTACATACTGAGTACAACAATCACCAGCTGCAATTCTTCTAAATATCACTAAATGCATTCACCTAAATAATTACTGCTCCACTGACTCTTATTGACCAGCTCTTCCAAAACTGATGATTGTGTGGAGAGGGAGTAAGGATCTCAAAACTTTTTAGAGAATACATAAGTAGTCTCTGATTTAGTTATGGAGTTCCGTTGCAATGACTCTGTCCTAAGTCAGTTCTGACTTAAGTCAAGTATACCTCTTTTATTATCATTATCATTGCCTTTCATTATATGTTCTTTTATAAATCTGATCTTTATCTATCTGTGGGGGTTGGTATGAGAATGATAACAGCAAATTATGAGCTGCAATATTATACGTAGTACATGTTACCAGCAGTAAGGTGAGGGGGAGGACAGTCCACTGTAAGTGAGGTTTGAAGTAACATTGTAAGTCAGGGACTACTTGTATTGGGCTAAGAAAATGAAATCAGAAATTGGGAACATGTTTCAGAAAAATGAAAACTGGGAATCACTGAGTCATTGAGAGCAATGGTAGGGGCAAGCAAACCCTCATTTATTATTACTGACCTGCTTGAGTTGATACCAATATGTACAACTGAAGCAAAAATATCATGAAGCAAAACAAGCCATAGACTTTGAGAATTTTTTGGTCTATATTCTATTCTTTAAAAAAACAAAAAATGCTTAGTCACAAGCCCAGAAGGTTGTATATAACTTGTGGTCACAACTGCAGTTTTAAAAACACTGCCACAGAGCAGCATAAATGCATTGATATTGGTGTTATTCAGCTTTGTGAACTTCCCTGAGGTCATACTACCTTACTTGTTCGAGTTCTGGCATTATTCCAGCCCTCTACTTGAACATTTCCTTGGCCTTCTCTATTAGAAACAGGGCAGTGATTCCATGTGAAGGGGCAAGTGGGGGTCAGCTTCTATACACAGTCCTTAAATCATACATCCGGCCACTTTGATTTGTGCAAACGAGCTTGCTTTTTTGCTTCTTACTGTCTTGTATCACTAGAGCTTTTCTCTCTCTCCTAGTTTCTTTTATGTCATACTAATTCTTCTTGGTTTCAATTTTATTCCGCCAACAAAAAAATTACTAATTTAGGAATACCAAGATGAGCAAGTAAAAATCTCTCCTTGGAAGGTATTCCCCATGTAGAATAAGAGGTGTAATGAGTGTGATGTTGATGAAGGGAACAGAGAAGGTACTAGGCAACAGGGAAAGACAGGGGTGCAGATGGTTTCTCAGAAAATAAATGTTTGGAAAAGAAAGTATCCAACTTTGCCTGAAGGGGAGAGTTAACATTTCTGGAAGAGATGTGCCAAGACATGGAAGGAGGGAGGACACCCAGGAACATCTGTGTGGAGTTAGAGGAAGGTGACTGTAGATGATACTGAGCTGAAGGGAAAGGCTGGTATGTACCTCTCTAAACTATGGAGGGGAGTTCTGGTAGCATAGTGGCTAAGGCACTTAACTGCTAACCAGAAGGCTGGTGGTTCAAATCCACCAGCCACTCCTCGGAAGGAAGATGGAGCAATCTACTTCTGTAGTGATACTGCCTTGGAAACCCAAGGAGGGGTCGCTATGAGTCGGTCCCACCCGACGGCATATAACAACAACAACAAACTATGTAGAGCCACCACTCACTACCTGCAATCTGGAAGCAGCAGGAAGGCATGGATCAGATTTCAGGTTCTCAACCTTATTTCTTTCTAGTAGACTGTAGCCTACCTAAACTCTGGAATTGTCATCTCATCTGACTCTCCAGTGCCTGGTACCGGGGCACTAGCACGAACTAGGAACTCAATGAACATTCAGAAGCATTCCAATTAGCTCATGGGTTAAACCCAGCATTTGGCAGATACCCTCAACTGGGTTCTAATCTGCAAGAGTAATGAAATGGGATTGCTGCATTTTTGGAATAACCTGGGAAACAGATTTTTCTCTTTTACTAAGAACTCTTTTCAAAACTGCCCTTTCCTGGAAAGATGTTTCAAATGAATAACTAAATTTTTTTTTTTTTTCTCACCTCATCCTCAGATCCTAAACATGAAGAAAATAGAGACATGGATAAAAATAGAACTATAAAATAATTGACTTGGACTTGTGATGTTTCAGTTTTACAGTTCTCACTAGTTGCCAATGCTCAGTAACAACTTCAGGTCTGTGAGTACTTTTAAAGCCTCCTTGCAAGTGTGAAAATCATCAAAGAAATTAGTTGAATAGTAGAGTTGGGGGATCCCTTTGAACTCATTCTGGTTCATTCTTCTCATTTTACTGTTGAGGACAGTGGGATCTAGATAACTTTATACAAGTTGCTTCAAATAATTTTAAATCAAAGAATGAAAATGAAAAAGCTGTGACTCACAGAAACTTACCTTTTTGGTGTAGCTCTCTTCAGTGTTCTAAAAATGCTTACATGTGTTTTCATAATAAAATTTGGATCATACTGTTGATGCTTTGGTATCTTGCCTTTTTGACTCAATGTTTTTTGAGGATTTCTCATTTCTTTGATTATTATGCCCACATTTGTTACTCACTTATTTACATATTTAATAGCTACACAAGCTTTCATTACATGAATTTACCATAATTTATTTAACCTATTCCTTATTGTTGGACATTTAGGTTGCTTTGAGTTTTTGTTCTTGTTACGAATAATAAACCTCTGCACATCAATCATGTGGCTTCTCTTTGACTGTTTCTTAAAAGGAGAATTACTGGTTTGATCAAAAGGGATGGGCCTGTTTAAGGCCTGTGATGCATATTATCAAACTGACCAGCCAAGAAAAATTGCACAGATTTGCTTTCCCACAAGTAATAAATATTTCACATCTTTTTGAAATTCTAGCAACTTTCCAACTAGCAGGTCAGCTGTTCCAGTTAACTTGGAGTTCAGTTTTGCACTAATTTTAGTCATTTAAAAAATACTAGCAACTATGATGCAACTATTAACTTGAGAAACCAGAAGTTCTTACTCTCGAATTTTAAATTAATTTGTAAGAGCTGAGGTATGTGTGATTGTTCAAGAATCAAATTAGAAACGTCCAGGAGTTTCCTGTAGGGGTCACTGTTACTATCAATTTATGCCTGCAAAGAAATATAAAACAGAATACACGTGAGAATGTATGCAAATTCATTTTTAAAGCCTGATTCATCTACATTCTTTACACTGTAAAAGAAATAATATTAATAAGACCTTGCAGCCATTTAAATACCATAACAATGCCAAGTTCTCTATAAACGGCAATGCAACTCTCTCCACTTAATATGTTCCTCAGTTAGAATTGATTAAAAGATAAGCTACTCTTGTGAAATGCACTTGTGCCTGCTCTTAATAGAGGAAGCATTTAGCTAATGGCCTAACGCCATAAAGTGTTTACATGGTATGTATTTATCTGAAGAGAAGGAAAAAAAGTACATTCGTTGCGGTTAACGACAGGATTCCTTCCCTCCACCTCTCCTTCTCCTCTGTGGACCCCTTGCGCTCTGCCTCAAAATCTACATAAAATACAAAATCAGATGTTGTAATACGCATCCTATCACATCATTTGAGTCCAAAGACGTCTTTTAAAATTTTTATTAGTGCAGCTCAAGCATGATCCCGATCTTTCAGGAGCCAGCCAAAGTGGCTGTGTGGATACACCTTTGCAAAGCAGCTGTCAGGTCTGGGGCAGGGAACAAGCCAGGTGCTGCTCAGAAAGGGTCAGCCCGTTCTATAAGGAGGGAGTCTTTCCCGACGGGCGAATGCAAATTAGCCAGCCGTTTTCCATCCTCCTCAAAACTAGCCCTTGGCGTCCGGTGGGGTTGGAAGGGGCCGGAAGGATATTTACTCTCAGCTTGTACACGTCTCTCATTTAACTGAACCTGGTGGCGGTTGCTTTGTGAGTGGAGAGCCAACGGGCGCAGGCCACTGCGGAGGCACCTGTCAGGCAGAGTGACGAGCTGAATCCAGGGCTTTGGCCCCTGCAGAACCGGGCTCAGGTGGTCAGGGGAGGGAGTCGGTTTAGGAAACGGGTGTGTGGTGGTGGGCTTAACCTCAACTTCAGGTCAAGGTAGAGACTTCGACCTCGCCCCTGGCTCATTGTGTCCTGCGGTGGACTCTTGCCCCCCCTCCTCTTCTCTTGAAGTCAGCCGCCTCCGCCTCCATTCAGATTGGGGAGTTGGCGAAACTCGGTCACCTGTCGGAAGCCGGATTCCGGCAGGGAGAAGGGCCTGGTGGCCAGAGCGCGGTAGTGGTTACGACAACCTCGGCAGGCTGCCCTCTCTGCACCAGGACGCCAGCCTGTATCTGGAGACTCGAGGCCCCGTTCCGCGTCCCCCAGCACTCTGCTCACACCCTTTTGCCCTCAGGAGCCATTGGTTTGGAGTTGGTTGGCCCGAGGGCCAAGTCGGGCAGACGTCAGGGCTGCAGGTTCGAGACGCCCCGCCTCCTCCTGCCACTTCCAGCCACAGAGCCAGCAGGAACGTTTCCACTCAGTCGTAGTCTACAGTCACTGCTGAGGTTTTCGGAACTTTCCAGGCAAGGTCCAGTTAGGTCTTCTGCCTCCGATCAACGCCGCGTGTGCAGCCTGCGTGGGACACCCCCAGGCCTAGGAGATCCTACTCTCCGGCCAGCACTGACGCCCCCACCTTTTACGCCGTTTGCGCCGCTGACTAGGTGTCCGGCTCCTGTGCCGAGGGGCGCACGAATCTCTCGGAGACCAGCAAAGCTCCCAACCTCTCAGCTCTCCCTCCTCCTCCCGCGAGCGAGTGGAGGGCGAGTGTGAGGCGCAGCCGAGGTGCACTCGAGCGTCCCCAACACTCGGGATTCGCCCTTGCCTCACAGCCGACCCTCGAGAGGGGCTGAACCACGGGAGTGCTGGCCCGCGCCTATTCTCTCCTAACCCCGATTCCCGTAGCGAACCGGCCAGGCGGAGGATCCAGGCGTCGCCCCGTCGGGTGCGCCGCGCACCATGGCGGGCTGCTGTTGCCTGTCGGCGGAGGAGAAGGAGTCGCAGCGTATCAGCGCGGAGATAGAGCGGCAGCTTCGCCGCGACAGGAAGGACGCGCGCCGCGAGCTCAAGCTGTTGCTGCTGGGTGAGTGGCTGAGAGTCGCAGACCCCTGCCGGGCGTTCCTCGCCTGCCCTTCCCGCGACGAGACCCCGCAGCGCCTGGCGCCCAGCGAGCGCTCCGCCGCCTCCTCTTCCTGCTTAGAGACTGGCGGATGCCCGCAACTTGCGAGCGCAGGCGCCTCTCCTTTTACTTCTCCCGGCCAGTTTCAAAGGCAGCCTTCTCCCTACCCCAAAACGGAGCTGCTACGAAACACTTAACCTATTGTCCGCTATCTCAGATGTTTCGATTTGCCTCTTTTCCTAAAGCTGCTTCCGTCCTCCCACTCCCACCCCCAATCACACATAACTTCTGCGGAACCCCAACATGGATTTTGGGGAGGTGGTGGAAACCGCCTAATCCAGTTCTGGCCCTTACCCTTTTAGTCCTAAATATACTACTGGGTGTCACTCTGAGCCAAATCACTAACCTCTCAGGGGCATCATGTTCTGTGATGTCGTAGGGTCCCCCCCCCCCGTTAGGTGCTGTTGATTTGACTTCGACTCATAGTGATCCCATGTCATGGAGTAGAAATTCCCCACAAAGTTTTCCTGGCTGTATGTAATATTTATGGCAGTGTTGTTGTTGCTGTTATGTGCCATGGAGTGGGACCCACTCATAGCGACCCTTCTGTGGTTTCCGAGGCGGTATCACTACGGAAGTAGATTGCCCAACCTTCCTTCCAAGGAGTAGCTGGTGGGTTTGAACCACCAGCCTTCTGGTTAGAAATCAAGTGCCTTAGGCGCTATGCTACCAGAGCTCCCTTTATGGCAATAGATCGTTCTTTCTCCTGCAGCCATTGGGTGGGTTGGAACGGCACCACCAAGGGCTACTTGATGCTATAGGTACTACCTCCATTTTACAGAGTTAAAAATAGAGGCATGGAAAATGGTTGGACTTTCCTCACCGAAAATGCAGAGCAAGTGCCAGGTCAGTCGTTGGGGGTGAAGCCCAGGCCGTTACCCACTCTTCAGCCTGCCTCTGGTGGCTCCCTTTGGTAAAGTCCCAAACCTCCTTTGCTTGGCCTGACTTTGTGTGTGCTCCGTCCTGGGGATCAAACTCTGCGCCCCAGCTGCCTCTGCTAGTTCTTAAGCAGACTTTTTTTTGTCTCTGCAAAGATCTAGGTAGGACACTAATTTTGGAAAACAGAAAACAGGTTAAGGTCTGCCCAGTTTATGCCATAAAGCAAGGATCCTACTGCGACTACTCTCTAGAATCCTCTTCAGTCCACTGGCTTTTGGGGGGATATTTATCTTTTCCTTCTTCAGAACCTGAAACCAGATGTCAGCTGTCAAAATCTTTCTGCATAGTGTGAAGTCTTTCCATTTTTTTTCTATCCCTTCTGGACACAGATCCTGTTACGCTGTTTGCCTGTCCCTTAGTCTTTAATGTAAGGACTTGTCCTCAACTAAAACTTAGCAAAAAGTCCATCTAGTTAGTTTAAAAGAGAGAAAGTCAATACTATGTTCAGACCTGGGCAAGAGGCCACACTCTGTACTTATCCTCTGGGTTTAAAAGGCCTGGGTCTGGCCCTCTACAGGCTGTGCCCCTCTTGACAGGGATAAGAGTCCACAGGCTCTAGGGTACTGCCCACCAGGAGTCTATGCTCTACTTCTAGACTCTGATCAAATTCCCTACGTGAGCAGCTCCAAACTTGCTTCCAGGCTTCTGCAAATCAGGAGGGGTGCCCAAAGAGGCAGCTGTTTGCTGGCATTTTGGAGGAAATTGGAAATAAGGGCTGGAGACCACAGGTGTGCTTAAGAAGCCTCCCTGGTGAGGGGCTGCAGCCTGGTAGGAGAGAAGGGGTCTGCTTTTCCATGCCTGCCCAGAACTCTGAGGGGTCTGAGAACTCTAAATTGTACCTGGTCTTCCAGCTTGCTGTGAAGGTACATTTGTCAAGGTAGAAAGCTTACTTGATGCTTTGCCAGCTTGATTAATCCTTTAGTCTAATTATGTAGACCCTCATTTGCACTCTGGGTGGGTTTGAGCTGCCACCCCTTCAGCTGGTAGTCCAGCACTGAATCATTTGTGCTACTCAGGGACTCACACTAGAAGAGGGATATTTATAGGTAAGTTGAGTGTTTCCTTCATCTCTTGCAGGCTGTTGCCCCAACCCTTATTCTCTCCCCTTGAGCCCCCAAACAAACAAACAGAAAATCCCAAACCTCTTGCTTTCAAGTGGATTCTGACTGATTTTTTTTAAATCATTAAGGGACTGGGGCAGACTTCCATTTTTTCTTCTCAAGGTAAAGGAAGAGGCAACCCATGTGTCACTGATAGAAATGCTCCATAGGGTTTTCTTGGCTGTAATCTTTACCGAAGCAGATCTCCAAGCCTTTTTTTTGCAGTACCACTGGGTGAGTTCGAACTACCAGCTGTTAGATTAGCAGCTAAGTGCAAAGTGTTTGTGCCCGACCCAAGGACCCTCATTTTGTTCATGCTCAACTCTGACTAGCTAATCATCTGTAGTCAACTTTCCTGCTAGAAATATGGTTTCCAAACCACATGAAGCTATCTAGAACCGCAAGGATAGACTTTAAAACCTCTGATTTTTTTAATCTTTAAGGGACTAGGGCAGACTTCCATTTCTTTTCAAGGTAAGGGATGAGGCAATAACTCAGAAACAACAGGCATCAGGGGAGTATATATGTTGTTTTGTCTGAAGCCAGGCAGTTTGAGAAAATAATTCACCTGAATCTCTGTTGTGGGTGGATTAGATGACCCAGATGAAAATTCTACTTTATAAATGGGATTTTGAGATCCCATGTAGGTAGGTAGATCTCTGGG
>NW_006921592.1:10850747-10851839 GCF_000298275.1 Orycteropus afer afer | reverse complement strand
ACGGGTCAGTGTCCAGTGGGGAAAGATAAAAGCTGTTATCTGCTTAGGGCCAGTAATTGCAAGAAGTCAGTGACATGCTTCTCATTGGAAAGAGATGAGCAGAAATAAAGGAGACAGCTAAATTTAGTAGAATGAAGTCCTTATCTGTTCCTTGGATAAAAGCAAAGCACAAAAGAGTTTTGATAAGAACACTGACCTGTATCGTTTGTTGCTGGAAGAAAGTGTCCAACTGTAGCAATTAAATGGAAAAATGTGGTCTTTTTATTGATGTTAGTATTAAATGAAGCTTAGTGAAGTGTTGGGTTTAATCAGGGTGGGTATCTCCAGCAACTCTCCTGGCTTTATTTTGGGTGCAGACCTCACATTGGATCTCTGTGGAAGAAATGTTTATTGGAGAATTGGTGAGTAGCCTGTGCTGGTTTAGAATTACATTAGGCCAGACTGCCTGAGTTCAAGCTCTTGGCTCTATCATTTCCTAGCTGTGGACTAACTTCTCTGGGCGGTGTCTGGTGGTGAGAGCTCAATAAATGTCAACTATTATCACCAGTTTCAGCTACCAGGGAGGTATCATTTTTTAATTTAGTTGATCAGTTCAGTTGTATATTGCATGGCCAAAGCCCCAAACCAAACCAATTGCTATCCAGTCGATTCCAACTCATGGAGACTCCATGTCTGTCAGAATCCTATTGTATTCCATAGGGCTTTTTTGGAAGTAGATTTCCCAGCCTATCTGCCAAGGCACCTCTGGGGGGACTCCAACCGTCAACCTTTTGTTTAACAGTTGAGAGCATTAACCGTTTGTACCACTTGGAGACTTCTCAGGGTTGCATGGCAGTTTGTCTAAATTGCCCAGCTGTGCTTTAACTGAAATATTTTGCTTTGAGTTTCCTTTATTGTTTTCTGAGCTATAAACTGGGTTTTAAAGTTTTCTGCTTCTTCTCATTTACACTAAAAAGTTGAAAAAGCTGGGTTGCAAAAAGTTTTATTGTGTTAGTTATAAAAAACACTTGTGTTTTAGAACTAATAATCATGTTTCTGAGCTGAGAGTTTATTAGAGGAAATGGTGCAGATAGTGTGGGCTTCTAAGGAGAA
>NW_006921592.1:10796565-10850647 GCF_000298275.1 Orycteropus afer afer | reverse complement strand
AAAACTAAAGTGACATGGATCAATGCAATTTTTTTTTTTTTGTAGTGTTCCCTCCCCTCCCCTCTCATCCCTGGCAACCAACAAAGAAAGTTTCTCTCCATATATAAACCTTTCCTTGACCCTCCACAGCAACAGACTAATACTATATTTGGCCTTCTGTGATTGACTTATTTTACTGAGCATAATATCCTGCAAGTTCATCCATATTATGTGGTCCAACAGATTTTTCCAAGGGGCAATGCACTGTGTTCAGTGCAGTTGAGCTTTCCAAAGGCTGAGTTGGAGGAGGCTTGTTCACAAGTAACTGTGATGAAGAAGAAGGTTGTAAAAGCTTAACAGAGATTAAGGGTTGCTCTAGGACATCCAAGGAGCTCTGGTGGTGCAGTGCCTAAGGCATGTGAGTGCTAACTAGAAGGTTGGCAGTTCAAACCCACCAGCCACTCTGCAGAAGGAAGTTGAAGCAATCTACTTCTGTAAAAATTTACCGTCTCAGAAATCCAATAGGGGTTGCTATGAGTTGGAATCAACTTGATGCAATGGGTTTCATTTGGGCTAGGAAGTTCTGATGAAGGAGGGATCATCTGACTAAGGCCTTGAAAAATGGGGAGAGGAGGATGCTGAGGCCTGTTCCCAAGCGGGAGCTTGCACAGGACATACACAGATTCCTCCCCACCCCTGTCTGGGGACACTTCTGAGGACAGTAAGCAAGTGCTCTCAAGGTGTGGGGGTAAGTATGGAAAACCTCTTGGGTGCTAGATTTCATTAAGTTTTAGTGATTTACCTTAATAATTTATGTGGATTTTGTGTTCACTATAAAATAGATACTAATATTAAAGTCCATATTTATTTATGCCATAATATATTTTGGATAAGGGTCCTCGGGTGGTGCAAATAGTTGGGCTCTCAACTGCTAGCCGAAAGGCTGATGGTTCGAATGCCCAGAGGAGCCTTGAAAGACAGGCCTGAGATCTGCTAAAAGGTCACAGCCTTGAAAACTTTGTGGAGCAGCTTCGTTCTGACAGACACAGGGTTGCCATGAGTTGGGATAGACTCAACAGAAGTTAACAATAACAACTGTTAGCTACAACACAACATAGTTTAGAAAGGGGGATGATGTGGTTTCTCTGCGGCTTCATGTTCATCCTGGCAGAAGGGGACCCCAGAGAGACCTGCAACAAACTAGTTTTGCCAGCTCTCAGGCTTCCATCCATACCACAGTTGTCCTTGGAGGCCTTCCTGACTTCTCAAGAGACAAAGGCATGTTCCCTTTTTTTCTGCTTTTTAACTGAATAACCTTTTGACATAATGGACTTTCACCTTTTAAATAGCTTTATTAGGTATAATTTACATACAATAAGAGTCGCCTGCCTTAAGTGTGAAATTCAATGTGTTTTGCCAAATGAGAACAACTGTGTCACCACTACCACAATCATGATAGAGAAGAGTCTAAAAAGTTTCCTGTGCCCATTTGCAGTCAATGTCCTCCTCTCCTCAAATAAAAACTTTTTATTTGGAAACAATTTCAAACAGACAGAACATTTTGCAGGAGACCCTGGCTGATACAGAGGGTCAAGTGCTTAACTTGTAGCCAGAAGGATTTGAGATTTAGTATCCATTGATGATTCTTGCCTGATCCACCTAGAACACGCTGGCTGCAAGACGGTGGCTTTCTACTCTAGCACTTTCCACGTTTACCAGTTGCACTCAGCATTCGATGGTTAGAGCCTTCCTCTTTCCACTGTGTATGTATGCATGTATATATGTGTGCATGTTTGTATTTATGTGCTTATTATCCATATGGACTTAGGAATTTCTGTTTTTTTTTTTTTTCCACCCAAGGTTCTTATTTTGTCACTGCACTTAATCATTTTGGTGTCCAAAGTGTTCCAGAGTTGTGCAATGGGAACCCCTGCAGCTTGGTTCCTGCGTCACTGTGACATGCCCCCATCATTTTTCTGAGCATGTCTTACTTTTCAGCAAAACAAAATGTTCCAGGTGCAGCTTGTACCCACTCTTCCCTAGCCCAAGAATAGCCATTTCTCTGAGGGGCCTTAACTCTCTTTAGGAGAAAATTGCACTATTCCTTTCAAGATGCTTAAAGCTGCTTAAAACAAAGATATCAAGTCCACTGATTCCTATCAATCACTAGTACCTAAGCATTGGAAGAACGAAATTTCTAATGCCTGTAGTTTGAGGCTAATCGTTTTGAGGCTTTAAAAAGTCTTAAGCTTTGAGCAGATATAAATGGAAAAATATGATAGTGGGTTTGGCAAAAAGCAATGTGAAACTATATCTTAGCCCAAGATGAGTCTCTTTTCTTTAAAAATGCTTGTGAGTCTATATCACTTTTTGCTTCCTCTTTTCCCATGATACATGAACCAAACAAAAAATGTTTTGATTACAAGAACTCCCATGTGTGGAGTTGCAGATAGGGAGGTAGTGATCTGAGAAAATAGAGTTTTTCAGTGAACCAGTGTAACAAAGATCATATGTTACTAAACACCAACCAGTAACTAGTTGCCATTAAGTGCGTTCCAACTCATGGTGACCTCATAGGAGTCAGAGTACAGCAGTGATCCATAGAGTTTCAATGCCTGATTTTTTGGAAGTCGATCGTCTGGCCTCAGAAGTAGATTCCTAGGAACCTATGGATGGACTCAAACTCTTAACCTTTTGGTTATCAGTAAATACGTGAAATGTCAGCACCACTCAGGGACTCTGTTACTAAACATAGAGATTGAAATTCAAGCAAGAAGAATACTTTAATGGAGGGGTATGGAGTCTCTGGGTGGTGCAGATAGCTAAGTTCTAGACTACTAACTGAAAGGTTGGCAGTTCGAACCCACCCAAAGATGCCTCAGAAGACATACCTGGTGATTTGTTTACAAATGGTCAGAGCCTTGGAAACTCTATACAGCAGCTCTTCTCTGCATACATGAGGTTGCCATGAGTCAGAATTAACTTGAGGGCAACCAAGAACAATGGAAGGGTACTAACCAGGGCATCTCATAGAATTAGAAGAAGAATTTATAATTATAAAGACTAGAAAGAGCAAGAGCCAGGGTCGTTCTGAGGCCTTCGGCTACTGGCATTTAGCCACTTTTTCCAGTGCATAGTTGTCTACTAGACTTGGCTCCACTCCCTTCCAAGCTTGAGAGCCGTCTGAACAACTCTCACATCGCTGTGAGGGAATAAAGCTCAGCGTGGTCCCAGGATATTTTCCTGGATCAGTCAGTTCTGACCAAAAGGGCAGCAATGCAGACATGGCTGTTACCTGAGTGCAGGGATCCTAGTGAGCTGAGCAGCCACAGTTGCAAATACTCTAGTATCAGAGGAAGTTACTGTGCTTGCAGCAACCCAGGGACTCTAATGGTGGAAGGAACCATAAGAGTCTTTCAATTATCGTGCTTAGCTCCTGGTGATGGGTAAATTAGTGGGGCAGTATGTCAGCCTGGGTCCTCATTTGCAGACCATTTGAGAAGAATAATTTATTGGAGAGGAAGCAGGAAAATACCAGGATCGATGGAAATTAGAGAGTTGGCTCAGCAAAAGGGAAGGATGAAAGGGAATCTGAACACAGCACACGCTGGTGTTGGACCAGGCTACCAAGGATACAGCCAGGGGACTCTGGCATGTGCTGCTGCCCCGTGGGACACTCCACTGCAGTGCTGCAGATCATCTCTGATGTCTCCTGCATCCTTGTGCCATTTTTTAAAATCTCAGACCATCCGATTGACTGAACCTGGGTCACCTGCTTGTACTCAAGTGCCAGGGAGCTGGAGAGAGGCAGTATGGTATAGTGGTTAGGAACATGTTCTCTGAGACATACTCACGAGATGTTTCTCATCTGTTAAATGGGGCTAATAACCTTATGAACTCACTGCCATCGAGTCAGATCTGACTCATAGTGACCTGTCCTTGGGTTTCCAAGGCAGTATCACTACAGAAGTACTTGCCCAGTCTTCCATCCGAGGAGTGACTGGTGGGTTTGAACCGCCAGGCTTCTGATTAGCAGTCAAATGCCTTAGGCAACTTATGAGTAGTATAAAGAATTCCTTATGGGGGCTGGAGGTCTCTTTTGTCTGGGGTGTAGTCTAAGAAGGCTCATGAGAGGAAGACAAGCTTGGGTTTGGATTAGAAGAAAGTAAAATTAGAAAATTTCATAATTTCCAAAAATTTCTGAAAACCAGACCACAAAAGTCTTTCACTAAAGTCTTTCCTTTATGTGTTTCATATCTTGGCTAATTACTCATTTTGAGTATGTACACACACCTGGATTAATGGTGTCAAGACATGAACATTGAGTATGGGTCTCAGGGATAAATAAAATATGATTTGAAAAGATGTTCCTCCTATTTCCATGAAGATTTTCACTAGTAACTGTATAGGATAAGATTTTGATATGCAACCTGAACTACAAACCAAAAACCCCAAACCAAGCCCATTGCCATCAAGTCAATTCTGATTCATAGCAACCCTATAGGACAGAGTGGAACTGCCCCATAGGGTTTCCAGGGGTGTAAATCTTTATGGAAGCAGGCTGCCACATCTTTCTCATATGGCTCATGGTTTCGAACCACCAACCTTTAGGTTAGCAGCTGAGTGTTTAACCACCGTGCTACCAGGCTTCTTGCTCTTCCCTATTGTTTCATTTTGAAATCATTTGATAAAAAATCATAACTCATCATAGTCTTTATCTTACTTTTCAAAAATATTTGGTAAAATAAGGGAGTTAGACTTCAGGGGTTTTGAAGCCCATCTCACCTTTAGTTTTATGAGTAAGAGATTTGGAAATTCTAAAAAGAGAAGCAGTCATTGCAAGGACTTAACTCCTCTGAAGCTTAAGCCCTAGTCTGGTGTGTTAAGAGCCATTCCATAACTTGTGCAAATTTTATAGGAAATCGATGATCTCTTTCTGTGCATGTGTCAGAAATAATAATCTGGTATTACACTAAGTAGAGACATTCGAAGTGGCAAGACATGTGCTTCACATATAAATATATTGTATTTGTTGAAATAAATCTTTGTAATTGGTATTATTTAAAATGGTGGTTTCCAGATTTTTGAATTTTGTGTTTGAATTTTAAAAAACATGAGAAAGGAGTCGAAATGGGATTATTCATTTTTAAGTTTGCCAACTAAGAATGCTAAACAAATTCTAGTATATTAATCTAAAGAACAAAAACAAAGAAAAAAGTGGCCTTTGACTCAATTAACAACTAAATTGAGCTCATTGTCTTCCCTGCTCCTTTTTCACAAGTATTTTCAGTTATCTTTCTTAGGTCAGTAAATGGTACCAGTGACCAGCCAGATCCTCAAGCCTGAATCCAGCAGGCTTTCTTAATGTTTTCCTCTGTGGTACTCAACACTAGTAAAGGAAATGATAATAATAAACCAGAAGATCAGTGGTTCAAACCCACCAGCCGCTCTGCAGAAGGCAGATGGGGCAATCGACTTCTGTAAAGATTTATAGCCTCAGAAACCCAATGGGGATTGCTGTGAGTCAGAATCAACCGGATGGCAGTGGGATCACCATTCTAGACATTTTAAGTGAATTACCGCATTGAATTCCCACTAAGCTTTCAGGTGCAGTTAGTATTATCTTCATTCTACACAGGAGAAAACTGAAGCCTCAAGGCAAAGTTTGTTGGCAAGAGTCTGAACCTAGGCAGTCTGGCACCAGGGCCCTGGATCTGACTCCAAGGTCTGGCTTCTGTCTCCCAGAGCCAGTGTCTCACCCAAATCTACCCAAATCACTGTTGTGCCCACTTCTTACTCTTATTGTGGGTTCACTTCCCCCATCTCTTGCCTGAAGTACCTCATCATCCACCACTCCCTAACTCCAAGTGCATTCTCCACAGTACATCTAGAGTGACATTTTTTTTTTTGGTAAAATAATGCCATTTATGTACATTTAAAATATTTACACCAAACAACCATACACATTATAAAAGAACTCATACAAATAATTGTTGTGAGTGGGGAGAGCAAGGAATGGGGAACAGACAAGAAAGGGAATAAGATAGGTGAGGAGTTTGCAAAAGAAAAAGAAAGTTTGCAAAGAAAAGGAAACCCAGAGCTTCCTGATCAATGTGGAAAGTTTCAATGAGACTCTGTTATCAGGTTATCCAGGTAGCTCAAGACCACCACGAAAAATTTGTTTTCCAATTCCTTGATTATTGGCAGCATAACCCACCATATGAATCAAATTTTCCTGTGGCTCCTACTACTTACTGGCTCAACAGTTGTTACCAATGCTCATAGCTTTTGACATTTGACACAATTATTGAACATCTACTTGCATGATATATCTGTCAAGAGAGAGAGAATGAGAGGGAGAGAAAGATTTATTTTAAGAAATAAACTGTTACAGTTGTGGAGAATGAAAAGTTTGAAATTTGTAAAGTGGACCTGCAGGCTGGACACTCAGGCAGGATTTATGTATGTCACAGTCTTGAGTCACAGTTCCTTCTTTGAGAAACCTTGATACTTACTCTTAAATCCTTCAGTTGATTGGATGAAGCCCACCCACATTATCAAGGGTAATCTTTTGTTTTTGTCTATTGCCTTTGAATCAATTTTGCTCATAGTGACTCCGCGTGACACAGAACTGCCTCATTCTTGACTGTGTTTTTTTTTTTTTTTCTTAAAGTTTGGGTGAAAGTTTACAGAGCAAATTATTTTTCCATTCACTAATTTATACACGTTTTGTTCTGTGGCATTGATTGCAACCCCTCAATGTAACAGCACTCTTACCACTTCCGCCCTGGCTTCCCTGTTTCCATTCATCCTTCTTTCCTGCCCCTTCCTGCCTTCTGAACTTAGTCTTTCATAGTTAATAGTTCTGAGGAGTACATTCCTCCTTGGTGTTATTCACTTGCTAGGCTTGTCTTTTGTTTGGCTGGAAATTGGTCCCTGAGAGTGAATTCTGTTTCAGGCTTGAAGGGTGTCTAAGGGCCATAGTCTTGCAGTTCCACTAGTCTTTATCAGACCACCAAGTCTGGTCTCTTAAGATTTTGAATTTTGTTCTAGATTGTTTTTCTCCTCTCTGTCCAGGACCTTCTGTAGTGATCCTGATCAGAGTGGTTGCTCATGGTAGCCGGGCACCATGTAGTTCTGGTGTTCGTATAGTGGAGGCTGTGTTTTGTGTGGTCCGTTAGTCCTCTGGACTACTTGTTCCCTTGAGTCTTTGATTTTATTCAGGAGTGACTTTTGTAAAGATGTAAGTTGGGTTGTTTTTCTATTCAGAACTTTTTTCTATCTCTGCATTGCCCTTGAGTAGATATGTGTAATCTGTGTCCAGCCTGTGGTTCCTGTGCTCATTCTGATCCAGCCACAAGGGTCTTCTTTTAGGCCCTTCAGTGGGCCATCCTATGCCTTCCTAGGCCTCTGTACATGCCATTTCATCAGCCTCTTCTTTATTAACCTTCTAGTAACTGCAGTGCCTTCTTCTTGGAAGCCTTTCTTGCCTGGTCAATCCAAAGTAAGACCCCCTAGAACATTCTCCCATAGCACAATACATATTTCTTTTTTAAATGACACTTATTCTAGTTTGAAACTGTTTATGATACTGTATTTGCCAATGTCTTGCCCACTAGATTAAATTTGATGAAAGTAAGAATATAGCACCTGGTGTTCAACAAATATTTGCTGAATGAAACAATATAGAACCTTTTAATGACAACATTATTGCATAAAAGAAAGAACATTTTAAGTTCTAGTAGTAGGAAAGATAGTAGAAGATAGTGCTTTATGTTGAATAAACATACATTTATGACTATTTGTCCTTTTAAAATTTCACTATTGGGCTAATGAAAATTTTATTACATACTGATGTTCTGGTTTAGTGATTTATTATATACATTTTATTTTATCTGCATCTTAGGCTTTCAGATTTTCTTTATGCACAAATATGAATAGAGACTCTTAATTTTTTTACCTTTTTTTTTTTTTTTTACATTAGAAAGTAGCATATTTGTGGCAGAGACAGCCATCTCCCCAATTAGTATGTGTTCTCTTTCAGTAATACTAGGAGTTTTATCTGGCGCATGGATACCCAGCTACAGACTGTATTTCCCAGTTTACTTTACTGCTAGGTGTGGCTGGGTGACTAAATTATAGCCCAGAGGATATAAACTGAAGTGATGTGGGTGATTTCTGAATTGTGACCTTAAAAGGAAAGGAGCCTTTCTTCCTTCTCAGGAAGGATCCTGATGTGGTAGTGGGAGTTAGAGAGTCCATCTTGTACCATCAGGTGGATATAGGGTGTTGAGAATGAAAAAACCAGAATGTGGAAAAGGCCTGGGTCCCTGACTTCATGAAGCTGCCCCACCAGCCCTCAACTTCATATAACTGAATACTTTTCTAATAGAAGCTGAACTGGTATCCTAGCTAATAAAATATTATACTATTTTGCAGTTGGCTTTTTAATACACAACAATGTATCTTAAGAGTCCTTTTCAAATCATGTACCCTTCCAAGGCAGATCTAATGTGGGACAAAAGAGTATAGGAGGATGTTCTCGGCCAGCTAGTGGGGAATGTTATCTGAAGCCCCCATATCTCCGTTCCTCATCTCTCCCTCATCAACAGTAGTGATATGCCATGTACTTGCTTTTTTATCTGCAACTGAGTTTTCAGATATTTGATAGAGGCTTTTCTATGAGCAAAGAAACATCTGTAGCTGCTTATTTTAATTGATATTGGTCTTATTGAAGTAGAAAGATATAAAAACTTGGTTTCCTAAACATTTAATTTTCATTTTTATTTTCTAAATTGACTCCAATGCAGTGAGTTTTTTTTTTATGACTAGTGATTCTATGTATAGAAATAACTATCCATTTCATTTATTCTTTTATTAGTTTTTAATTTACTACTAATTAACTCTATTTGTTAATCACTGAGTTAAATTATTACATTTTTAACTTTAAACATTTTAAACCATACTTAAACATTTTAAGGTCCTTGATTTCCTCAAACATTTCAAACCCTCGACAAAGGTAAGCAAAAGTTAAATATTTAAGTGACTCCAGTGTTCTTAATAAATCTAAAGATTGTGATTAAATAAATCATATTAAACATTCAAATACTATCTCTACATGTAGTCAAATAAAATACTGTTTCCAATGTAGTCAAATGAAATTATCACATTTATACTGCTAACTGGTAAATTAATCACAACTCTAATAGATTATATAATATCAGATTCAAGTACCTTAAATAACAACAGCATTAAAAAACTCAACGTTGAGTCATGGTTACTGTATTTATTCCCAAGTTTAACTTATGAGTATTATTACTCTGTTTGACGTATTTATTCTTATTCCTTTGCCTTCCTGGGTTTGCAAAATTCAACCCAACAAAGGGTAGCAGATTTATAGCCTTGGTCTGAGAGTTAAGAAGATTTTTCAAACTCAGGCATTTTTTTTTTACAACTCAAAGCATCACGTACTCCTTTATTCCCATTTTTGCCATTATTTTTTAAAATAATTTTAATCACTTAATTTGAATTGATTGGATTCTGTGTTCACCCCCACCTGAAACAGCACCTCATTTCTCCACGATGTAGTAATTCAGGTTGACAAGATTCTCCACTTTCTAAGCTTTTTAGCTCTGGTGGTGTAGCGCCTAAGGCATTTGACTGCTAACCAGAAGCCTGGTGGTTCAAACCCAATAGCCACTCCTGGGAAGGAAGATTGGGCGATCTACTCCAGTAGTGATGCCACTTGGAAACCCAAGGAGGGGTTACTATGAGTTGAATCAGACTCAACGGCAATGAGTTTTTTTTTTTTTTTTTTTAATGACCATTGTCTCTCATTCTTTTACTGTCACTTAAGTTTAATGAAGAAAAGTTTAGATTTCAGATTCATGTAATGAGAGACAAGAGGTCTTTTCTTAATTCATGCCTATATTCTATTTTGGGTATCCTATGTTTGAACATATCTTATAACATTGTTTACATGTGTTTCTTCCCTTTCACTAGAAACCTTAAATTACTTAGAGGATTAAAGAACAAAATGAAATAGACTGCATTAAATGTAAACCCTAATGACAAACCATGAACCTACAGAAAATTCCTGTAGCTGGCAGCCTTCCAAGCAAGCATTTGGGTTTTATGACTCCTTCTTTGCTCTAAAATGTGTAGAAGTTGTCTGAATCACCCCTTCACTGCTCCCTCTCCACCTTTCTATTTTTCTCTGGGGAATTGCAGACTGTTTATATGTCTATAGGTAACTCATGCATGAGAAAACTGCTTGAACTTTTCCTGATCATTTTCAAATTGCCGTTCATTTAGGGTAATGATGAAGGCTTTCTCTCTTACCCACTAAGTTAATTTGTGTTTGCATTAAGGAGAGGGACAGGCAGAGGATAGGAGGAGGAGGTTTTGATTGATTTGACATAAGCTTGTCACAATAATATTGGACATTATATGTTGTTGTTGTCATGTACTGTTGAGTTGGGCCAGACTCATAGCGGCCCCTCCTTGGGTTTCCAAGGCTGTATCACTGCAGAAGTAGATTGTACAACCTTCCGTCTGAGGACTGGCTGGTGGGTTTGAACTGCCAGCCTTCTGGTTAGCAGTTAAATCCTTAGGCACTACATTGCCAGAGCTCCCGACATTAAAAGTTGTTGTTATATGCCACTGAGTCAGCCCCGACTCATAGCGGGCCCCAACTCATAGTTGACTCATAGTGACCCCTCCTTGGGTTTCTGAGGCAGTATCACCATGGAAGTAGATTGCCCAACTTTCCTTCCGGGGAGTGGCTGTTGGGTTTGAACCGCCAGCCTTCTGGTTAGCAGTCAAGTGCCTTAGGCACTACGCTACCAGAGCATCTATCAATTAGGTGCAGCCACAGTGAAGCCAATTCATCCTGAACACACATACCATCGGATTATTTGTAATCAATTAGCACTTAGAAGACAATTTGTCTTTTCCATTAGAATAATTAAACCATTTCTATCTATAATGTAGTTAGGTCTTAGTGCAAACCAGAAAATGGCCAGAAAGTTGTTGTCCAAGAAAAATATACTCATTTGTTTAGAAAAAGTGTTCCACTTGAGCATTTGAAATTTGTTTTAAGTCATCTTTTTCTTTAAGGAGAACCATGTTGGCCCAAAAAGAGGAATTTACAAAAAAAAAAAAAAAAATTATAATGATGATTAGGAAAACTCAAAGCATACAAAGTATACATTAATTATACTGTGATATCTGCTAGAGCTATAATTAATCAGACATTTCTACTTTTTCTGAAATTCCAAACACTCCTTATTATTCTTACTGTGTTGTCCATCTAATGACTTGTTTTCCCTTTAATGTTTCTAAACGGTTACCCATCTGAGAAAGCTGGAGATTGTCTAAAGCCACATGGACTCATTGCCAGAAATCTTTGATATAAGTCCCAGTGTGACTTTAATTTGCAGTGTGAACTTGGGCAAGTCACAAAACTACTGAGGATCCTTACTGATAAAATGAGTAGGCTGGATTTAGCAAACTCAAAATTCTCCCAGCCTCGTGTTTCTATGGTAACCCTTCAGCCATACTGATCATTCCAAGTAGAAGCTGACCGTGTGTGTGTGTGTGTGTGTGTGTGTGTGTGTGTGTGTGTGGTGTATCATGCTTGGTTCCTGAGTAACTGAACAAACAGTATATGCTTGCTGTTTGCCTTAGTGATAAGTGGCAGAAAAACATTTAAATATGCCTTTGTTCTCTAACGGTAAGTGAGTTTTCAAGTAATATGAGACTTTACATGTACATAAATTTCAGTGGATCAGAACAGGTTTGTCAGGAGCAGAACTGTATTAATTATGAAATTTCTGATTGTGGAAATATCTATGGACCCAAGAATGACTTCTGAACTCACACTATTTAGTCATTTGCTAAAAATCTTCTTTAAATTTGCTTTAAAGCATATCAGCATTTAATAATAATAGCAGTAACCTCATTTAGCACTGGAAGGAGCTCTGGTAGCATAGTGCCTAAGGCACTTGACTGCTAACCAGAAGGCTGGCGGTTCAAACTCACTAGCCACTCCTCGGAAGGAAGATGGGGCAATCTACTTTCTGTAGTGATACTGCCTCGGAAACCGAAGGAGGGGTCACTATGAGTCAGATCCGACTTGACAGCACATAACAGCAACAACAACAACAATATGACACTATGAGTCGGGTCCAACTCGATGGGCAAATAACAGAAACACGTGACAAATAAGGAGCTCTGGTGGCATAGTGCCTAAGGCATTTGACTGCTAACCAGAAGGCTGGCGGTTCAAACCCACTAGCCACTTCTCGGAAGGAAGATGGGGCAATCTACTTCTGTAGTGATACCGCCTTAGAAACCCAAGGAGGGGTCACTATGAGTTGTATCTGACTTGAAGGCAGTGAGTTTGGTTTTTTTG
Organism: Orycteropus afer afer; assembly: GCF_000298275.1. Taxonomy (NCBI): domain Eukaryota; kingdom Metazoa; phylum Chordata; class Mammalia; order Tubulidentata; family Orycteropodidae; genus Orycteropus; species Orycteropus afer. The sequence goes on along the minus strand of NW_006921592.1, from coordinate 10,838,253 downwards.
GTTATATGACAAATAAGGAGCCCTGGTGGCCAAATGGTTAAGTACTCACCTGCTAACCAAAAGATTAGTAGTTCTACCATACCAGGCTCACCATAGGAGAAAGTTGGGGCAGTTAGCTTCTGTAAAGATTTACAGCCTTGGAAAGCCTTTGGGGCAGTTGTGGCCTGTCCTGTAGGATCACTGAGACGGAATCCACTTCATAGCAGTGGGTTTGGTTTTATATGCCAGATATTATCATAAGGTTTTATATCTATGAATTCACTTAATCCTTAAAACAAGCTACTGAGGTACTTATTTCCATTTCACTGAGGAGGAAACTGAGGCAAAGAAAGATTAAATAGCCTGCCCAAAGTTACATACTACTAAGTGTGGAGCTGGGATTTGGTTGATCAGGATGTCTGGCTCCAGGGATCCCGTACTGTTATTGATCCTCTCTCCTGTCCCTGATAAAGAACTCACTGTGGGGAATGCACAGCTGTCCTGGGTAGTGGGGAAAGCCTGGGTGGAGATAGGAGTCTGGTGTGTTTCCCTTTCAGTATGGTGGGACTTGGGCAGGTTATTTAATCTTCCTGAACCAGGATTGTTCCCTAGAAATAGAATGTGAGCCACTAATGTAAGCAAGGCATTTAATTTTTAACTTTTTAAGTAGTCACATTTTAGAAAAAAAATAGAAACAGGTGGAATTCATTATAAAAATATTTTTTACTTAACCCCATTGAACAAAATACAATCCTTCAACATGTTATCAATAGTAAAATTGATCAGTGAGAGAACTTACATCCCTTTTTTAAAATCCAGTGTTTGAAATCTGGGGTGTATTTTATAGTCACAGCTCCCCTCAATTTGGACTGGTCACATTGCAGGTGCTCAATGATCACATTTTGCTAGTGGCTACCACATTGGACAGAACAGCTCTTTACTCTTGAGAGCTAAGGAGACCGTGAGGACAGATGATCACTAAAACCTCAGCTCTGAACTTCTAGAATCTATGGAGAAAGACATCATGCTTAGTAAAGTAGAGGGTCGGTGAAGAAGGGGAAGACCTTAACACGATGCAGTGATGGGCTCAAGCATAGCGGGGATTGTCAAGACGGCACAGGAGCAGGCAGTGTTTCGTTCTGTTAGGCATGGGGTCACTGTGACCTGCAGCTGACTCAGCAGCACCTGACAGTAACAACAACATGACAAGAAGTACTCGCTCCACACTTGGTAGCGCGAAACTTCGGGCAGGTTATTTAATCTTTCTTTGCCTCTTCAAATCTTATCTTATCTTATCTTAGGAAATGTGTCCTAAGATAAGAATTCAATGATGAATTGACTCTTTAAGAATCACAGAGGCAATGTTGTGTCAAGATAGTGTGTGCATCCCAAAGAAGTATTTTCAGAAAATCACCATACTTTGGTGGGTGAAAAAAGTATCAATTATTGCTTCAACAAATATCCAAAAATCCAAGAGCTTATTATAGGCCAGGTGATGTTCTGGCTTCTGGAATTCAGAAGAGAACAATTCAAAGCTTTTGCCCTTATGGCATTTACGCTGTAGTATAACAATAAATAAATGAGCTATGATGGTTTTAGGTTGCTGTAAGTAGTATGAAGAAAAATAAAGTGTGATAAGGGGATAAATGAGGACAGTGGTGTTACAGTAGTAGAATTCTTATCTTACTTTTGGGAGACTTGGGTTTGCTTCTCAGCCAAATGCATCTCAAGTGCAGGCACCACCCGTCTGTAAGGGGAGGCTTGTGTGTAACTATGATGCAGAACAGCTGTCAACATAGCAGTCTAAGATGGACTGGTAAGAAAGGCCTGATGACATACTTCAAAAAACCAAGTCAATGAAAAAACCCTATGGACCATAGTGGTCTGGTGCACAACCACTCATAGGATGGTGTAGACTAGGCAGTGTTTCATTCTGTTGTGTGTGGGCCTCTATGAGTCAGGGGCTCACTTGTAGACAGCTAACAACAACAAAGGGGGGACTGGGCTGGACCTTACCAGACAGATGGTACTTACCTATGTCAAAGAAGAAGTAAGGCATTTCAGATAGTCTAGACTGCAAATAAATGTCCCTTAAGATTGATTTCCCTTTAGGACCTAAGAAGTTCTTTTCTGACATTCCAATTAATTTGGGATAATTTCTTAGAAGCACTGGAGAGTATATTCTCCTCTAGAAGGTCAATGGCTAATTTGAAGAGTTATTGGATGAAGTTACTGGCCACATTTCTTCATGGGTAGGGGTTCTGTGATAGTGCTCCTGTTACACTGGTTTCAGCAATTAAACCATTTGCTTTTATAACACAGGCAATTGAGAACTTTTTCTGTGCCAGGAACTGTGAGTACAGAGAAGGATGCCATCGACAAATGTAAGTGGATTTGCAGTGAAATTAAGACCCTGGTTGTTCCAAGTTTGTAACCCTTTAAAGAGGCAAGTTGGCGTCTACTGCTTTAAATATTTTTGACATTCACAATAAATTAGAACTGTGGGAGTATTTACAGTATACCACCCCCTGACAGTTGCTCTGAGGGAAAGATTCTTTCTCACTGGGTCAGCCTGTAGATTCTCCAGGGTTAAATCCAGGCAATGGACAATGCAGAGAGAATGTTAAAAAAGTGAGGGGTCCAAATCCATCAATACATAGATATAGATATAGAACCGCAGTTGAAGAAGAGGGAAGAGGGAAAAGTCATAGAGCTGGATGTGAGAAGGGGGTTTGTTGGCGGGAAGGTTGAGACCAGGTCAACTTCAAGGAGCATTTTCTGTCTGCGTGGAAGATTTAAAGAGGAGCAGTGATAAGGAGAGAACATCTTGAAGATGTTATGGTTAGTTGCTGTGGAGTTGGTTCTGATTCATAATGACGCTTTGTGCAACAGAGGACTGTGCTGCCTGATCCTGTTCCATCTTCACAATCATTGATAATGTTTGAGCCCATTGTAGCCACTGTGTCAGTCAGTCTAGTTGAGGACCTTTCTCTTTTTCACTGACCCTCTTTCAGGCATGATGTCTTTCTCTAGAGACTGTTCCCTCCTAATAACATCCAACGTAAGTGAGATGAAGTCTCATCATCTTCACTTCTAAAGAGCATTCTGGCTGTACTTTTAAGACAGATTTGTTTGTTCTTTTGGCAGTCCACGGTGTATTCAATATTCTTTGCCAACACCATAATTCAAATTCACCAATTCTTCTTCTGTCTTTCTTACTCATTGTCCAGCTTTTGCATGCAAATGATTCTTTCTGCAAATTAAACATAAACTTCCCTTTGGCATTTTGTATAGATTAAAGTCTGGAGACCACCACTTGTCTGTCCTTTTGTTGTACTGGGGTGGCTTGTGTCTGCGTGATTCTGAAAGCCATATTACAGGTTTTTCAAATACTACAGGGTCACCCATGGTGGACAGGTTTCAGCAGAGCTTCCAGACTAAGACAGACTAAGAAGAAAGACTTGGTAATCCACTTCCAAAAAATTAGCCCGTGAAAACCTTATGGATCACAATGGAGCATTAGCTGACTTGCTTGCTTTGAACACATCATTAGGAGGTTTGCTGGAGGGCGACATCATGTTTGGTGAAGTAGAGGGCCAGTGAGGGCAGGGAGACCCTCATTGAGATGGGCTATCATGATAACTACAACAGTGGACTTGAACATACTGACAATTGTGAGGATGACACAGAACCAGGCAGTGTTTCATTCTGTTGTACATAAGATCACTGTCTCAGTTATTTAATGCTCCTGTAACAGAAGTACCATAAATGGTTGGCTTTAACAAATAGAAATTTATTATCTCATGGTTTAGGGGCGAGAAGTCCAATTTCAGAGTGCCAACTCTAGGGGAAGCTCTCTCTTTCTGTGTCCTGGGTTTTAGGAAGTTCCTAGCATAGGGACGCTGGGTCCAAAGAATACACTCTGCTCCTGGCTCTTCTTTGTTGGTGGTAGTAGGGCCCTCTCTCTCTCTCTACTCACTTCTCTCTCCTTTTATCTCTTGTAAGATAAAAGGTATTGCAGGTCACATCCCAGGGAAACTCCCCTTACATGGGATCAGGGCTATGATGGGATTAAGGCTGTTACATCCCACACTAATCCTTTTACAACCATCAGATCACATCATGGGGGATCATTACATAACTGCTACATTACATCGTAGGAGCTCTGGTAGTGCAATGCCTAAGGCATTTGACTGCTAACCAGAAGGCTGGCGGTTCAAGTCCAACAGCTACTCCTTGGAGTCGATTCAACTCATAGCAACCCCTCCTTGGGTTTCTGAGGCGATATCTATATGGACGTAGGTTGCCCAATCTTCCTTCCGAGGAGTGGCTGGTGGGTTTAGTAGTCATCCGTTAACAGTCTCTATCCTATTATAAGCAAGAGCCTGATCTGATTACATCTCACAAATATTTTAAATAGGTAATTCTGCTCTTCTGTGCTCTGGTCTATAACATTATAACAGAAACATGTAACAGAAATAGTTTATTTGGTTGCCTGCATGTGATCAATCTCATTCAGATATTGGCACTAGTGAATAAATGGCTTATTCAGCTTTAAGTCTGTGGATGTGAAGAAGCAGCGAGCAGGCACTGAAGAGGTATGTGGCAGAGAGAGGACTTTGCCAGAGTCTGTGGAGTTGGTCTCCTATATCAGGATTTCATTTCTCTTTATGGCTGAAAAATAATCCATTGTATGTATATACCACATATTTCCCGCTTTCTGGAAAGCTTATGAGACCATTGTAAACACCATGGCTTGAGTCAGGCACATCCTAGTCTTCAAAGTGACATCTTTGCTCTGTAACACTTTAAAGAGGCCTTTTGCAGTGGATTTTCCCAATACACATAGGGTCGCTGTGAGCCAGAACTGACACAATAGCACCTAACAACTACTACCACATTTTACTTACCCACCCATCAGTTCCTGCACACTTTCCTGCCATCAAGTTGATCGGACTCATAGTGACCCCTCCTTGGGTTTCCAAGGCAGTACCTCTACAGAAGTAGGTTGTCCAGTCTTCCTTCCAAGGAGTGGCTGGTGGGTTTGAACCACCAGCCTTCTGGTTAGCAGTCAAATGGCACTATGCCACCAGAGCTCCTACTGCACACTTAGGCACAACCATTCTTTATATACATTCAGGTGTGTGAGACACAGATGATGTGAAACTGGGTTAGTCACAGATGAATAGGATTGACCATCCTACCCTCCTTAAGAACCTTCTGTACACCACAACTCCCATACACGATAACTTGAACCATCTGCCTCAAATGCTGGTTCCATGGAGCCACTCTACCTGCTCATTAATTTATATTGGCTTATGTGTTTATAGCTTCTCAGCAATCATCTTCCTATTCTCTTTCTACCATCTTATTATTCTAACATCTTACTCAGACCTTCTCAGCATGTCATTTGATATTTTTTAACTGTATGAGCCAGTGATGAACTTGGATTTCTCTTACTATACTTTTATGGTAGTATGTCCTTTCTCTTATTACCATATATTGTTGAAGCTATGGAGAATCAGAGTCACAAGATTGTATAATCACAGTATAATATTAAACTAATTGTTTCAAAAATAACAAGCAACTTTAATGAGTTTGTAGAGAGGAATGTTGCTTGACTTCAAAAAAATCTGTAAATACTTGCACTTGAAAGATGAGAAAGATTTAGAATGAGGTTTATTACCTGGCTAACTGGTAACTTGCCTTCTCAGAATTTACTTTTTGGTAAGAGAGAGCTTTTTGTTTTTTTTCCCTTTTAGAAAACAGTAAGTTTTAATTGCTGATAATTTCTGGATCAACTAGATTTCCTCCTCCTGGGTCAACTCCTTGAAAGAACAGAGTAGTTTTCTTCCTCTTGGGAGAAAAATAAAGCACTTACAAAGTTTCTGTATCATTTCATAGTTGCCAACTAAGAATCTAGTTCATCTTGCTCTGGTAAACATTTCCTGAATTGCTTCATTGTTTGGATTTTTTTTTCCACGTTAACGGGAAAGGGAGCTATCCCTCAACAGAATATATTAACTTAACAAGAATCGCTTTTTACCAGTAGGTAGTCTTTTATCTCGTTTTGCTTTGGAGTGGAAAATAATACGGCTCATAATGGGATCTTAGAACTGGAAGAGAATTTAGAAGTCATGTAGTGTAACTTCATTATTTCAAGCTGATTTAAGTGGGACTGAAAAACCAGAGAAGCTAGAGGAACAGGACTAGAACCAAGTGTCCTTGGCTTCCAGTTCAGTGTGGTTCTGCCCTATGACCTTAGCATCTTTTCTTATTGGACAGATCATTGGCAGCCATGTTTCATCCATGGTTAATGACAGAAGAAAAAAGATAGGTCCCATGGAAATATTTATGCAACACTTCTCCTTTGAGCCTTCTTTATGATATAAAAATGTATGGAGCATGTCACCAGAAAGCAGGGATCTTGGCCTCTTAAACAGTTCCACAAATATTTGTTGAGCTTTTATTCTTTGTGGTAAACACTGTGCTAATTAGGGTCAAATTAGCATTCATATTGTAGCCAGCCTTGGGTCACATGAAGTGAATATTCTTGTAGTCTTTGTTTCCTAGTGCTGCTATATCAGAAATAATGTAAGTGGGCAGGCTTTGAAAAACAGAAACTTATTTTCTCATACTTCTAGAAGTTAAAAGTCCTAATCAGGGTTTTGACTGTGTCATTTCCTTTCTTGTGTGTAGTCTGAGGCCTGAGGTGTACTTGGTTCCTTGGCTTGTAGACAGTCCTCACATGGGTATCTGTCTTGTGTGTGTGTCTTATCTTCCTTATGTGCATGTCTCTGTGTCTAATCTGCTCATTTCATAACTAAGAAGTGATTAGATTTAGAGTATACCCTTCTCAACAAGGTCTAATTAACGTAACAAAGAAAAGTATTTTTCCACGCAGAATTATATCCAGAAGCATAGGGGCATGGGGTTAGAATTCCAACACATAATTTTGTATACAATTTAATCCATAATATTGACAATATCTTATTTTTGCATAGAGCCTTAGAGCTGACCAGGCCCAGTCTCATACATCATTTCATTTGAGCCTCACAAGGATGGTACAGGCAGATATTTAGGAGGTGAGTGGAAGAGCATAATATAATCCATAACACTTTCTTAAAGAATTTTTTTCTTAAAAAAGAAAGAGAGAAAATTCTGATAGGTACTCTGGTCTCTGAAGGTCTCATTTCTCATTGGGGAAATGACAGGAATTTACTGTGCCTCAAAACGCAGAGATCTGAGTATATGAAGGGAGAGGAGCCTTAGTGAGTCTTAACAAACTCCTTGCTGTGTTGATGTTCCTGTTGGAGTTGGCCCACATGAAGTTGTTTTGGGTTTCCAGCCTCCTCTTCCATTACTCTTTCATACCCCACCTGCTATTTCCTCACTGGGGTCTGGGAGAGTGCTTTCCCACGCCTTTGTTACATTCCGGAAGGCTCCATTGGTGTGCATTTACAGCTTAAGTGTGAACTTAAGTCAATAAATCTTGTTTACCAGGTCTGTTTATTTTTACCACCATCTGTCCGTTTGTTGTACTACAGTAGCTTGTATGTTGCTATGATTTTAGAAACTATGCCACCAGTATTACAAATGCCAACAGGGTCACCAATGGTAGACAGGTTTCAGCTGAGATTCCAGACTAAGACTGGGAAGAAAGGCCTGGCAATCTACTTCTAATAATTGTTTGATATAATGCTGAAGGAGGAGCCCTCTAAATTGAAGGCACTATAAAATAGCCGCAGTGATGGACTTGAGCTTACCAGTGACGTGAAGTTGGTGCAAGACTGGGCAGCATTTTGTTGTTATACACGAGATCACGATGATTCGGACCCGACTAACCACTACCATGATTTATTTTTAAGCCTTATCTGAAGTTGCAGAATTTGTGGAGTGAAAAGATATTTTAGTGAGAGGTGAGCGATAAAGGCCTTTTAAAGTCTTCAGTGGCTGGGATGTCGTCTCTGTATTGACATCCTATTCCAAACACAGGTTGAAGCAATGAGTCCTTGTGCCCATATTCCTGTCCAAGGATTGGTAATCTCTGGTCAACAGAGCCAAGGTCCAGGATGGGCTCTTGCCAATAGAAATTTAGACAAATTTGTGAATAATAAAGGAGCAATGGTTTCCTTAACCACAATAGCCTGATTTTTATATTTAAACTCTGTAACTTAAATAATTAATATCAAGGTATTTAGATAATTTATAGTGGATTAAGTACAAAGTTAAGTAACATTTAAGCAGTGTGTCCAGGAACACAAAGGTGAAGAAATTGAAAATCAGATCTGAATTTTATCAGTATTTGCAGCAGAAGCATTTGGCTATAAAGGGTAGTAGTGAATTTTCATGAGATGATACTGGGAGGTAAGAAAAAGTGGAAAGTCATGGACAGAGTTTCACCTCAAATATGAGAAGATTGGACTGTTGGATGTTGTTAAAATCAATACAAAAGGTCAAATGTAATATAATAATTGTTAGGATTTTACAATTTACATATGCTTCCCTCTATTTAGTTTGGTCTTCAGAATGACCCATAAATAGTTAGGAAAGTATTGTTTCCATTTTACATTTGCAGAAACTCAGATACAACAAGCCAATCATGACTTGATCCTGGACTTTTGGACTTTTGATGATGTGTTTTTGCTTCCATGCCAGTCTTCTTGCTTCTTGCTACCTGGACGGCCGAGTAGTTAATGATAGGAGAGAAGCCAGATGAAATTTATCTTGCCATATTTTCAGGCTATATCTGTGGAAATGTGGACTTGAAAGAGATACCAGCCAGTCTGGTTAACCATATGGCCAGACTCATCTGGCAGATTAGTAATGGTGTACATAAGAAGTAATACCGACTCTGTTCCTAGCCTACTCTGAGGACTTTGGACCTCCATTTAGGACTTTTCCAAAATGGAAAAAAATGGAAGTTCTGACATTTTTATGGGGTTTTGGGAATATCCTTCTCTATCAAATATTTGTTTTCTTCTGAATACAAGGCACTGGACCCTCATCCTGTGAAACCTTCTCATATTTGTCTGTGGTTTTTGGCATAGTCTCTTTAATAGCAGAGCAGAGTGAATGGGGAGCCCTGGGCATTTAGGGTGCAAGCTCAAACAATGGTATCTCAGCAGGAGATAGCTCTGAAATCTTATATTTACAAAAATTAATGGGAGCTTCACATTATGCTCTAAATGTCTATTCTCGTATTAAAATAATACTCCAGATTAATTATCTGGAGAGATGTTGATCCTCTAGGCTTTCTCCTGTGGCTTTGTGTATACTGGCACACTGCTAGCAGCCCTCAGGTTCCTCTTCCCCAGTATATGAAGCACAGATGCAGGTCAGTACTTGAGTCTCTGCTGCTTCCCCCATAGACCATAGGATGGCTGGGGCTCATTCTGCTAACACAAGTAGACCTGGTTTGGAGTCTGCATCACTGGCTCTAAGACATGAATGTTTAGTCATCAGACTAAAACATTTCAGATGCCACTCACTCCATTTTTACACACAAAAATGATCACAATGGTGTAGTGAGGTGGAAGGGTATTGCTTTTGAAACAGTGTGAGGCGATTAAGTAATTATTCATGGAAGAATATACCCATGTAACAGATAACATGAACCTGATGATTTCTGTGAAGAGCTTTGTGGGCCAAGCTTTGAGAATTGTTGATTTGTTGGGATCCTGGCACGACTGAATGTTTGCCCTACTTTAAAGTTAGCAATAGAGAGTTGCCCAGCATGAAATGTAGTCTAGGACACGTGGAGCATTTATGAATTGAGTGGCAGGTTAAATAAAGTTCAAGAGTGGCTGCTTAATTGTAGGACCAGTGCAAATGAAAATGCAAGGCCTTTGGTGCAATGCTCACGAATTTCAAGGTGGTCACAACAAAGCACAGGGCTTAATGCTTTGTTGTGACCACCTCGAAATTCTTGAGTTTTGCACCAAAGGCCTTGCATTTCTACATGCAGGGCCCTGTGCGACTGCTCACATTGCTGCCCATAAAGTCACCCTCATGAAGTTTCTTTAATTGGGGAAGTTTTGGTGTAGTTTGAATGTTGACGCAGAAGCCATAAATACAAAGGTTAACAGTTGCTGTTCAGTTGATTCTGACTTATGGCAACCCCATGTGTGTCAAAGTAGAACTTGTTCCATAGGGTTTGCAATGGCTGATTTTTTGGAAGTAGATAACCAGGCCTTTCTTCTGAGATGCCTCTGGGTAGACTCTAACCACCAACCTTTGTTAACAGCATTTGGCAAACAGAACGGTGTTGTTTGTGTCAAAATATGGTACTTTGTAATGCAAATGCACACTTTAGAGTTACTTTTTTTTTTTTTAATTTATTTTGCCCATTGAAAAATAATTAATTGTCTTCATTTCTGTCATTCACCTCTGGTTCTATGAGAGGGACACACTTGTCCTTATAAGCTTTGATGTAACTTGGTAGGTTAGGTTGGAAGGGATGTCTCAGTAGGAAAAACACCTTAGATTGAAGGCATTTGCCAATTCATGGTCCAGTACACAATTGACCCTTATATTTGTACTTGACCTAGCCATTAATGGAAACAGACCACAGTGGGCTCCCCTGGGCTGACAGATGCTGCCCCCTTAGGTCAGCTTATGTAAATTACAAACCTGATGACCTTGTTCCCCTTCACCTATGTTTCTACCCAAATCAAAAAAACAAACCAGTTGCCTTTGAGTCCATTCTGACTAATGGTGACCTTAGGGTTGTCAATGTCTGATTTTTTTGGGAGTAGATCACCAGGCCTTTCCTCTAAGACACCTCTGAGTGGGTTTGAACCTCCAACCTGTTAGCTGATGAGCATTTAACCATTTGTCCCACCCAGGGACGACTCTGTTTTCTACATGGCTATCAACTTCTGTTTACTAAAAAACCACCATTTTAAACTTCTCTCTTCTGTGGCTTTTTCCTCCAGGAACTTCATCTTACCAAGTGACCTAATTACTTGAAATAAATTCAAGCTAAGATGTTGATAACAGCAGTTGTTACAGGCTTGCTTCCCCTCAACTCGTAGCCCGCCCCTGCCCATGGTCTTTTCGCTGTCCAGAATACCATTTCCTTACTTTATGTTTGGTTAAAATCCCATTCATTTTGCCAAGCTTAACTCTAATCTCAATTACTCATGAACAATTTCCTGATGCTTTAAACTGAGTTAGTTACTTCCTTCTCTCAGGGCTTGTAGTACTTGGTATATTCATCTATCTTTGTATTTCTTACATTACTTAATAAGTATTTACATGTCAGTCTCTCCTAATAGACTGTGACCCTTCTAGAGCAGAGGCAGCATTACTCATTTTATATCCTCAGCTTAGGGTTTATTATTTAGATGTGAATAGGTTCTCAACAAACAAATAATGAATGAGTCACACAGTATTGAATGGACTGCTCCATCAGTTTTAGTACCCATTGTGTTGCTTTTCACTTCCTTAGCAGACTGCTGGAGACCACTTTTTAAAACTATGTGATCAAAGTATGTACAGCAGAGACAGAGGCCCTCTTGGCTTTTTGCCTAGGGCCCAGTTGGTGTTTTGCATTCCACTCACGGTTGAATGGAAAACTAATTTGCTCTGTAAACTTTCACCCAACCTACAATATAAAGTGAAAAAAGATAAATTAGTGAGAACTCTCTGAAGAGTGGAATCCCTGGGTGGTGCAAATGATTATGTACTTGGCTACTAATTGAAAGGTTGGAGGTTCAAGTCCACCCAGAAGTACCTTGGAATCAACTCGATGGCAACTGGTCTATGAAGTGTGTTTCATCCTACTGAAGAATGGTTTTACCCCAGCGCTTTGCTTTCTTACCTGAGTCTCAGGAGCAATGGGAATCTCCAAATACATGCCAAGGACTCCTTTGGTGTTCTGCATTGGAGGTGTGCTTGCATCTTATGTTTATTGATAAGTGCTATTGAACAGGAGCATTGTCTTGAGGCAACACATTAGGTATGTGAGAGATTAAAAAAATAAGCAAAAACCACTTGTCACTGAGTGCATTCTAACTCAGGGTGACCTCATATGTATATAGTAGAAATGTGCTCCATGAGGTTGTCAATGATGATTTTTCAGAAGGAGATAGTCAGATCTTTCTCTGGAGGCACCTCTGGGTGGACTTGAACCCCCAAAATTTGTGTTAAGAAGGAGCATGTTAACTGTTTGCATTACCTGGGGACAAAGGAATATGCAAAAGCAACTCTGACGCGATGCAATCTAGTGGGAGAGATAAATGTATAAAGTCACTACAACTTTAGGGACTCGGAGCACTTCATGACAGAGATAGATAGCAAAGGGCACGTGGGGTCAGGAATCATCATGGCCTTTGGTGGCTAGAGAAGATTTTGAGCTGGATCCTGAATGATGAGTAGGGTTTGTTCATTCAGTTGACACATATTTCTCTATTGCACTCTCTTCTGTTCTAGTTGCAGGGATGGATGGATACAAAGATAGCTGTCAGGGATATACTTGTATCATTTCCAATATTTTAGGTGTTAGAGCTCCTAAAACATATGGACGAGAAAAAGAAATGGACTCGATGGCAGTGGGTTTGGTTTGGGTTTTAGTCTCTTTGGTTGGAAACAGATTAATGCAGAATACTGTCTTGCTTTCAGACCCCTTATAATCAGTTTAATTAACATGGGTTAATTTAAGCTGTTAAGAAAGTTATACCTTTTTCTCAGTCCCAACGTTGATGTTTATCCTCAGTGCAATAGATGACATCTGTTTAGTGAAGCTGTCTGCAATTGATGGGCTGTAGGTGTAGCTGGCACTCAGAAAGAAGCACGTTGTAATGCAGAAGTACGTGAAGTAGCTTTGCATTTTTATGTTCAGAAGCTGGGAATTTTTTTATGTGCAGTGCACTTAGTAACATTTTCTTGTACTCTGGTCTGTAGGGGAGATAACTGCTCCCTCCCTGCTGGCCTGAAGGAGCCCCCCACATCCCATTTCTGTTCTCCTCATGTGGGAGATAAACACAGCCCTGTGCTTGGGCAATTTTCCAAAGAATTCGTATCTTGTCTTTGTTTAAAAAAAACAAAATTACCCCTAAAAGCCTTGAATGCATCTTTCTTATTTATCTCTTGTCAAAATGGTGGCAATTTGAATTTTGCCACAGTGAAATTCATTTCCTGTCTGTGGTGCTGTCTAGATTTACTTGATCACATCCACATGCCTGTCAAGTGATCGTGTGGGCTAGTTAAGAGCAGCAGGCAAAGAAAAGGAAATGAGAAGCACAGTGTTTTATAATCACACAATTTGCGTTTTGCATTGGGAACAATGGTCCAGAAGGGAGTAGCAGCACGATGTGCTGAATAAAACAGGGCTTCAGACTGGTTCTTCCTGGTTTAGTCATGGCCAACAAAGTGAAACTGGAAAGCATGCTAACTTGTGAAATGTGAGTAAACCAGAATGATAACCAGAATGGGAAAAATTATGGTTTGACACCCTGCTGGACACTTAATTACCTCCCTTACAAAACAAAGCAGTGTGTGCTTTATGTAGCAACCAAATCTCTTGATTGGCAGAATTGGAAACAACAGTGCCCAGCTCAAAGATGGCAGCCAACCACGGTGCTTTGAATGTGAGTCATCCTCCATAGTCCTGGCAATAATCCAGTCTTATACATCAGGCTCCTGAATAGGCTCACAATGCCTCTTCTGAGTCTCCCATTCCAAGGCTTCAACCTGTAGTTTTTCTTTTTCTGATTATTTTTCTGTTTCACTCCAACTTTAAAAATTTGGCTCTGTTCTGATTTATCTTCCTGGACCATGACTGAACTGGTTTGAAGGCATTTGAAACCCTGGGATAAAAGCAGGAGCTTTGAGGCTGGATCCCATGGCTGCCTTTTCCTACCTGTGTGAATTTAGGCTCAGAGAAGTTGAGTATTGCTGATTTCGTCTTTGCAAGATGCAGAGTGTGTGTATTACAATAAGCAGAGTATACATGGAAAGCTTATAATAAGTGATATGGTTGTTAGTTGCCATTGAGTTGGCCCCTACTTCATAGTGACTCCATGCACAATGGAACTAAACACTGTTCAGTCTTTCACCATCCCCATGTCTAGAAGCTCCAGTGAAACCTGTTCAGCATCATAACAACACACAGATCTCCACTGACAGATGGGTGGTGGTTATGCATGGGTCGCATTGGTCAGAAGTAAACCTGAGTCTTCCTCACGCAAGCAGAGAATTCTACCACTGAACCACCAATACTCTGGTAATAAATGGTAGCACACTTCCGTAGAGATACTGCTTTGGGAACCCAAGGAGAGGTCGCTACGAGTTGGAATAGACTCGACGGCAGTGAGTTTGGTTTTTTTTATTGTTAATCTGAATAATGAACTAGGAAGAAACATGGAAGGCATTTGTTACCAAGAATGTATTGATCATCCTCTGTGCTTTGATAGCCTGTTTGGGGTAGAGAAGGCACATTCCCATCTGTAATTCATTCATTTAGCCTCTGCGAATTCTTGGTGGGCTAAGCCAAGGAATAAATCTGTTTGGTGCCGTAGAGTTGGCTCTGTTTTATGTAAGGTCATGGTGACCTTACATACAACAGAATGAAATGTTGTTGCCAGTCCTGAACTATTCTCACATTTGTTGCAATGTTTGAGCCCATTGTTGCAGCCACTGTTGTCAATCACCTTGTTGAGGGTCTACCTCTTTTTCATGGACCGTCTATTTTACCAAACATGATGTCTTTCTCCAGCTGTTAGTCTCTCCTGATGACATGTTCAAAGTAAGCAAGATGAAGTCTCACTATCTTAGCCTCTAGGAGCATTTCAACAGTAGGAATAAATCTAGACATTAATTTATCAAATATCATCAAACATGAGCTGTGCGTTGGCAGATTATGCCAAGTGTATGGAGAATGCAAATATATCAGATTTGTCAAGTTTGTCAGGGACATGAAACACGGTAAGCAGTTACATCATGTGGCAGTTTATGATTAATCCAAAGCTATTTAGTTTCCTAGGGCTGCCGCAACAAAAACCATAAACTGGGTGACTTATAAGAACAGAAATTTACTGTTCTGGAGGCTAGAAATCCAAATCCCTGTGTGGACTGGGCCATTGTCCCTCTGAAGTCTCCAAGGACAGACTGTTTGTCTCCTGGCTTCTAGTAGCCCCAGGGCTTCCTTGATTATAACTGCATCTTCCCATGGTGGTCCTTCTTCTTTCTGTCTCTTCTCCTCTTATATAGGACACCACTCAGATGGGAATAGTACCCACTACCCAGCATGAACTCATACCCACCTGGTGTGACCTCACGTTAACTGATAACATCTTCAAAGAACCTGTTTCCAACAAAGTCATCTTCACAAGTACCAGGGATTAGGACTTCAGCATATCTTTTCAGAGGACACAATTCAATCCATAGCAAGGGGTATAAAGTGTTATAATAGTTTGGAAGTATTCTGCCTTTCCTCTGGTCAGAGATAATTTCTTGCAAAGGGTATCATTTGTTCTGGGCATTGAAGAGGGGTAGAAATTCTGGGGAGTGGTATTTTATGCCAAGAGCGGCAACAATAAAGGATGAGCTTAATTCCCCACTCGTATAATAAAATACTGGTAATTTATTTTCCATTCCCAAGGGCCTGCATTATTCTTTATTCTTATAACATGTTAGTATTTTCTTGCTGTAAACAAAAACAGAGTTGTTTGCAGTGGGAATAGACTTGTGGAGTACAGGCTATTCTCCCATGTTCATGGTGAGAGTGCAGTCATTGACTGGAAACTTTGGCAAGCCTGGAAATTTTGACAAACAAAGCTGAACAGAGTGTTTTCCATTCTGTGAAAGCGTTGCTAGTTACAAAGTCAGTTATAACTCAGGAGGGAGTTTTATATCACAGTGGATGAGGCCTTCAATTCCTTTCATCTTTTATGGATACAAGTGGAATTATTAAATTTTCAGGTTGTGCACAGTACCCATTTCAAAATTAAGAGATAGGGAAGGAGTTTCTGGATGGTGTAAATGGTTAATGCACTCAGCTGCTAACCCAAAGTTTAGAGGATCAAGTCCATGCAGACATATCTCTGATAAAAAGCCCTGGTAATCTTTTTCCAAAAAATCAGCCATTGAAAACCATATGCAGTACAGCTCTGACAAACATGAGGTCACCATGTACAGAAATCAGCTTGAAGGCAACTGATTTTTTTGGTTTAGAGGAGAACATTTTACTAAGACTGATGAGCTCTCTGTAGCTTTAGGTGTAATCTCAGTTCAGGTTCTTCAGAATCCAGCAGACTACTCAGGAACACCTGAAGCCTTGGGTGTATGTCACATTTGGATTTGTTTTTAGTTTTTATCATATTTAGGTCCAGCTGGAGACCAGAGCCACCACTCATCTGTCAGTATGGGGTACTGAGGTGGCTTGCGTGTTGCTGTGAGGCTGGAGGCTGTGCCACTGGTATTTCAAATACCAGACTAGAGCAATGGGATGGTCCTGGAAACTTACCTTTCATCAGCCACTCTGAGCTTTGGGGAGTGCTGAGGTGCCTTTGAAACTCTGACTCTGCCTTCTTTGGCAGAGAAGACAGTGTCTCCTAGAAGATCTGAGTATCTGGAAGAACAGGCACCTGGAGTCAGGAAAGGGGACAGTGGCGGTTCAGTGGTAGAATTGTTGCCTTCCATGCAGGAGACCTGGGTTTGATTCCTGGCCATGCACGTTGTGTGCAGCCACCATCTGTCTGTCAGTGGAGGCCTGCATGTTGCCATGGTGCTGACCAGGATTTAGCGGAACTTCAGAATAAGATGGAGTAGGAGGAAAGGCCTGGAACTCTACTTCTGAAAATCAGCAAAAGAAAACCCTGTGGATAACAATTGTCCAATCTGCAACTGATCATGAGAATGATGCAGGACTGGACAGCATTTTATTCCATTGTACGTGAGGTCTCCATGAATTGAGGGCTGGTTTGGTAACAGCTGACAACACCAAGGATCAAAGAATGGGCCTGCCCATTCTTTAACCTCCAGCCCTATTCTCTGAGGTTTTTGAGTCTGTTGCTCCAATATGTTGCTACTGAATTACTTCATTATCTCTGTAACTGCTTCTAATTTATTTAGTCTGTGCAGTGATGTAATCCCACCACTCACCCCTTCCCTCCCCCATACACATTCCCACTCCTCTGCTTCAGAGAATCCAGTAAGTGAGGCCCAGCTTGTGAATGGGCCTTTAAGATTTGGATGTATCATGCAAAAAACAAACAAACAAACAAACAAAAAAAACGGGGGGGTTGTTCTATGAAGAGCTTTCTGAACTGTGAAAAACTGTACAGTAAAAGGTGGCTTCAGCATCATGAGACCTTCTCATCTGCTCACTAGGTGAGAAGAAGAAAAAAAAAAAAAACCCAAAAACTTTGAGGTAAGCCTTTAACAATATGTTCACATTTGACCTGGATTTAACCCTTTCTCTAAATTGCCAATAAGTAGTTGAAAAGGAGAATCTGGGGAAGAGAGTGATGGTGATTCTTTGTAGGGTATGTTGTGATAGCACCAACATGCTTAGCTCAGACCATGCAGACTGGCACATTACCTTCCAACTCACTTGTCTGTTGTGTCTTTGCATTCCATTTCAACTTTCAAAAGTCAGGAGCTAGAAATAGAAGATAAATTCCTCAACATAATTTGGGCATATACACCAAACCAACAGCTAACATTATTCTCAACAGAGAGAGACTGAAACCATTCTCCTTGTGAATAGGAACCAGATAGGGAAGCCCCCCGTCACCATTCCTATACAATACTATATTGGAAGTCCTAGCCAGGGCAATAAGTCAAGAAAGGGAAATAAAAGACACCCAAATTGGTAAGGAAGAAGTAAAACTATTCCTATTTACAGATGATATGATCCTATACATAGAAGATCGCAGAGACAAAGCAAGAAAGCTACTATTGCAACTAATAGAAAGATTCAGCAAAGAGGCATGGTACAAGATCAACATGGAAAAATCAGTCAAAGAAAACAGTGAAAAGGAAATAAGGAAAGCAATACCATTTACAATAGCTACCAAAAAGATAAAATACTTAGGAATAAACCTAACTAGAGATACAAAAGACTGGTAGAAAGAAAACTATAAAATATGACTGCAAGAAACCAAAACAGACCTACATAAATGGAATCCATGCTCATGGGTGGAAAGACTTTGTGAAAATGTGAATACTGCTGAAAGTTAACTACAGATACAATGCAGTCCCAATCCTGGTTCCATCATCTGCTCTTTGACAAAGGGCCAAAATCCATTAAAAGAGGTAGAGACATTCTTTTTAACAAATGGTACTGGCAAAACTTGATATCCATTTGCAGAAAAATGAGACAAAATCCATACCTCACACCTTGTACAAAAGCAATTCTAGATGGATCAAAGACCTAAGTGTAAAACCTAAAACTATAAAGATCATCAAAGAAAAAATAGGGACAAAATTAGGAGCTCTCATTTATAGCATAAATAGTCTGTCAATATAGTCCAAAATGCATAAATAGCAGAAGATAAACTAGACGACTGGGACCTCCTAAAAATTAAACACTTATGTGCATTGAAAGACTTCTCCAAAACAGTAAAAAGAGAACAGCAGACTGGGGAAAAAAAATTGGCAATGACACATCCGATGTGGGATTAACCAAACCAAACCAAACTCACTGCCGTCGAGTTGGGTCTGACTCATGGCAGCCCCTCCTTGGGTTTCTGAGGCAGTATCCCCATGGAAGTAGATTGCCAGTTTTTCCTCCCAAGTAGTGTCTGGTGGGTTTGAACTGGCAGCCTTCTGGTTAGCAGTCAAATGCCTTAGGCACTACGCCACTAGGTATTATCTCTAAAATGTACAGAAAGCTTCAGCACTTCAACAACAAAAGGACAGATCATTCAATTTAAAAATAAGCAGAAAGCATGAACAGACATTTCACCAAAGAAAACAGGCAGGCAACAAACGCATGTATGAGACCACTTTTATAAAAATCACGGCAAGGTTTACACACAGAAAGAAACATTCTTTGATGGTTACCAGGGATATGAAGGAAGGGGAGGGAAAATCACTAACCAGATAACAGAGACATGTTGATTTGAGTAAAAGGAAAGGCAAAATACAATAAGGGGTAAATCAGCACAATATCACTAAGAGAGAGGAAGACAGTGAAAGGTGCACAAGGGTTACAGACAATGAAGGTAAGTGCGATTGCATATGCAGTCCTGCAATATCAGTAGTAACACAATAATGGGTACACAGGCAGACATGCAAGCTAAACAAGTATGAGTAGGCCGATGGGAATACACCCATGACCATAAATAGGTTTGGCAGAGGATATTTCTATATACATATTTGTATGTGCTGTAAATATACCCTTGTACATAGTCGAGCAAACAGGGGGAAGAGTTATGAAAACTTCTTAGCCATCACTAAACACCTTGTGGGAATGAGTCACTGGGCTTGGAGCCTTAGGACTACTGTCTTGAGGATAGCTAAGTCAATTGGCATAATATAGTTCACAAAGACGAGGTGCTACATCCTACTTTGGTGAGTAGCAAGTGGGGTCTTAAAAGCTGGTGATTAGCTATCTAAGATGTAACTATTGGTCTCTTCCTGTCTGGAAGAAAGAAGAAGTAGATTGTCCTATCTTCCTTCCACAGAGCAGCTGGTGGGTTTGAACCACTGACCTTCTGGTTAGCAGCCAAATGCCTTATCCACTACGCCACCAAAGCAAAATTGGGAGATTCCACCTAGAGAGCAGATTTTATAAAATATATGATCTGGCCACTTTGGGCCTACATTGACTAGTGGCAACAACTGGTTGGCCCAAGTAGTAGCCACCTTTTTAGGGGAGACAAACCTCCAGTTCACTCCAGTGATCAGCACGCCTTGCAGACTTACATGAGCCTGACTTACTCATTAGGTTAGCTGCGTGGCCCTCGGAAGACATTCTAATCTCAAATACTAACCCCTTTATAAATTCTTCCTTGAATAGCCTCTATTAGAAATATTTTTCTTTCCCTTTTTCAGCACCCATGTTGTATTTATTACTGTATTTGTCACTGTATCCCTGTAATATATCAATTTATATTCTTGGTTTATTGCCTCTCCTGAACTAGAAGCCCCTTGAGACAGAACCCATAACTGGACTGTGCCTGGCTTAGTGTCAGATACCAGTAGGCATTTTTAATTTCATCTGAGTGAATACCAGGTATCTAGTCATGGGAATTCATCATCGGCATCACCCCCTGTCAGTCTGTCATTCTGTGGTTGCGTGTGTGTTGCTATAATGGTATAACTATGGCACTGGCATTTCAAATACCAGCAGGGTCACTCATAATGGACAGGTTTCAGCAGAGCTTTCAAACTAAGGCAGACTAGGAAGAAAGACCTGGCAGTCTAATTCTAAAAACCAGCCAATGAAAACCCTATGGATCACAACAGAACATTTTCTGTTATAGTGCTGGAACAAGATGAGCATGATAGGTTGGAAGGACCTGAAAATACATTGTGGGCATAACAATGGGCTTGAGCATGAAAACAATTGTCAAGATGGTGCAGGACTGGGCAACATTTTGTTCTGTTGTACAAGAGGTTGCCATCAGTTAGAGCAACTCACCAGCAACTAACAAAACAAGCACAGGAGGGTCATGTTTTACTAGGCATACAGATTTTTCTTCTTGGCCAGGGCTGTTTCAGTCATCCTAGGAAAAGGACACAGGGTGAAGGAAAAGAAAGAAGGCCTGGTGCCCAACTTCAAATTTTGTGCTAGGTTCACATACAGGGAAAATTTCATTAAACTCTTTAATGATAGATGTGCTATAATCCTGTATTTGGTTATACCACTTTATTTTGTTCTGTGCATTATCAAGTATTATTCTATTAGAATCAGACAAAAAACATGAGGTAAGCAAAGCCGTGTTTATTACCCCCAATAACAGAGGTAGATCTGAAGCTGTACTTGGCATGAAATATAATAATCTCTTCAACATTACTTTTTGTTGTTATTGTTGTTTATTATGGTTTGGGGAAAGTTTACTGAGCATATTAGTTTTCCACTCAACAATCCACTTTTTGGTTTCTAACATTAGCTGTGATCCCCTCAATGTAACAGCACTCTTCCAACTTACTCCCTGGGCTCACCTATTTCCTTCTTTACTGCGCCTTCTTGCCTTCTGAGTTTTGTTTTTGAGTAAATTCTGCCCTTTTAGTTGATTATTCTGAGAAGTATGTTTCTCAGAAGTGTTGCTGTTCACTTCGTAGGCTTGTCTGTTGTTTGGGTGCAAACTGATCCCTGGGGGTGGATTCAGTTCCAAGTCTGATGGGTGTTTAAGGGCCGCAGTCACCTGAGTTCCACCAGTAAGTCAGGTCTTTTTCATGATTTTGAAATTTGTTCTACATTTTTCTGCCATTCTTTTTTTTTTTTTTTAATTGTGATTTGGTCGAAAATTTACAGAGCAAATTCACTTTCCATACAGCAGTTCACATACACTTTGTCTCATGACATTGACTACAATTTACCACAATGCAACAGCTCCTCTCCACTTCCTCCCAATAGTTACCTCTTCTCCAGGGATTTTTATGTGGTCCCAGTCAGAGCATTCAGCAGTGGTAGCTGGATGATATCTATTTCTTCTGGTCTCAGGCTAGTGAAGGCTGTGGTATGCAAGGTCCATTAGTCCTTTGGACTAATTGTTTCCTTGAGTCTTTGATTTTCTTCACTCTTCTTTCTTCCAAATGAAAAGAGACCAATAGTTACATTTTACATTTTAGATGGCCAGTCACCAACTTTTAGACCCCAGTTGCTACTCACCAGGGTAGGATATAGCACCTTGTCTTTGTGAACTATATTATGCCAATTCACCAGAGAAAACCTTATGAATAGCAGAGAAACACTGTCTGATACATTACTGGGCAACTTTATGAATAGCCCAGAAACATTGTTCAATACAGTGCAGGAGGATGAGCCCCTTAGGTCAGAAGGCTCTCAAAATATGACTGGGAAAGAGCTGCATCATCAGAGTAGAACCAGTCTTACTGATATGGATAAAGTAAAGCTTTTGAGACCTCCATTTGCTGACATGGCTCCACTCAAATTGAGGAGAAACAGCTGCAAACTGTTTTCAGGAACATCATCCATCCATGAAGAAAACAAGAGGTCATTAAAAAGATGAGAAAGGATAAATCCATTAATAATTGGAACATAGAATGTACAAAATATTCATCTAGGAAAATTGGAAGTTGTCAAAAATGAAATGGAATGCATAAAGATTGATATCCTAGGCATTAATGAGCTGAAATGGACTGGTTTTGGCCATTTTGGATCAGACAACCATATGATCTACCATGCCAGGAATGACAATTTGAAGAGGACTGGCATGTCATTCATCATCACAAGGGATGTTTCAAGATCTGTCCTGAAGTACAATGCTGAAAGTGATAGGATAATATCCATATGCATACAAAGAAGACCAGTTAATACTATGATTATTCAAATTTATGGGCCAACCACCAAACCAAAGATGAGGAAATTGAAGATTTTTATCAACTTCTGCAGTCTGAAATTGACCAAATATACAATCAAGAAGTGTCAATTATCATTGGTGACTGGAATGCAAAAGTTGGAAACAAAGAAGAATCACCGATAGTTGGAAAATTTGGCCTCAGTGACAGAAATAATGCTGGAGATCACATGATAGAATTTTGCAAGACCAATGACTTACTCATTGCAAACACCTTTTTTCAACAACAAAAATGGCAGCTATACATGTGGACTTCACCAGATGGGGTACACAGGAATCAGATTGACTACATTTGTGGCAAGAGGCAATGGAAAAGCTCAATATCTTTAGCCAAAACAAAGCCAGGAGCTGATTGTGGAACAGACCACCAACTGGTTATATGCAAGTTCAACATGAAGTTGAAGATAATTAAAACAAGTCCACGAGAGACAAAATAGGACCTTGAATGTATCCCTTCTGAATTTAGAGACCATATAAAGAATAGATTTGATGCATTGGATACCAATGACCAAAAACCAGAATTGTGGGATGACATCAAGAACATCATCCATCCATGAAGAAAACAAGAGGTCATTAAAAAGATGAGAAAGGAAGAAAAGACCAAAATGGACATCAGAAAAGACTCTGACACTTGCCTTTGAGTGAAGAGTAGTTAAAACAAATGGAAGAAATGACAAGATAAAAGAGCTGAGCAGAAGATTACAAAGAGTTGTTCGAGTCAATTACTATAAATTACTAGCCAATTACTATAATGAAATGTGCAAAGAGCTGGAGTTAGAAAACCAAAAGGGGAGAACACACTTTGTTTGCATTTCTCAAACTGAAAGAACTGAGGAAAAAACTTAAGCCTCGAGTTGCAATATTGAAGGATTCTATGGGCAAAATATTGAATGATGCAGGAGGCATCAAAAGAAGATGGAAGGAATACATAGAGTCATTGTACCAAAAATTATGGTGGATGTGTGTGTTAATAAACCAAACACATTGCTGTAGAGTCAGAGCCAACTCATAGCAACCCCTCCCCTTGGGTTTCTGAGGCGGTATCACTATGAAAGTAGGTTGCCCAACCTTCTTTCTGAGAAGTGGCTTGTGGGTTTGAACTGCCAGCCTTCTGGTTAGCAGTCCTGTGCCTTAGGCACTGTGCCACCAGAGCTCCGGTGTGTATTAATAAATAGTAACAAAATTTTGTACAAAATGTTACTTTTTAAAAAAAAACAATATGTATATGATCTGTTACCTTTCCTCATCCCATGGGTGAATGGGTCTTTAAATGTTTATTTTCCTCACTCCTTGATCCTACATTCTGAAGCAGAAACTGGTTCACATGCTTGGACAACAGTGAGTAGACTTGTGAGTCAGAATACATGAAACCAGGATAGTCATGGAAAATATGAGACTTCTGGTAACCTTACAATGAGATTTCCCTAGGTGAGAAGCAAAAATGAATGCTGGTTCTATTGCATGTATAAAATGTAAAATTGTATTACCGCATATGTCTTTAGGTCACCTTGCTTTTCTTGTGAATCTTATCTGTGTTCCCTCAACAATATGACGTACCTATTTCCTTCAGCAGATATCCTGAGCCTAGAAAATTCATTTTATAGGTAGAAATGATAAAGATTATAAAAAAAATGATAGAGAATTTTGAGAAGTCCAAAACTGAGATTGTTTTTCAGTTTCAACTCTAATAAAAATTCTTATCCTTAGCACTGGTTTTCTTGTCTTTTTTTTTTTTTTTGCAAGAAGGAGCATTAATGTTACTCATATTTAATAAAAGACGTAGCTTGCAGAGCATCATTTAACAAAGTCAGGTGCTTGGTAATTCAGGCAATAACTCTGGATAGTCACACTTAATTAAAATCAAACGCTGGCCATTCAAGAGACAGTGTCTTAGCAGGCGACCCCAACTATCAGTGTTGCTTTAGGTAACCAACAGTTTGTCTAATGTGTACTGAGTAAAGGTTATAACCTGAGGATAGAGGAAAAAGGCAATATTCATCTCCCCTCAGTGCTTTCTCCACCCTGGACGAACAAACATCCCCCTCCCCTTTCAACAAACAAGCACCTATAAAGGCAGGGCTGATTCATGCTGTGGTGATTGAGAATAAAACATAAGTGATGCCTGAACCTCAAGTTGATACATTGAACAAAGAGTAGTCTTTGCTTTTCCAGGAACCCTGGCTTCCTAATAAAAAGCTACCTTTTTTTTCATGAATAAAATTTCTAGGTCAAAGTCAAATGAATTGACAATACTAACAGTTTGCTTAAGGCAGACATAGTCAAATAACTTTGCTTTCAAGAGGGTTAGGGAAATGAAGTGGCTGGGCCTATCAAAAAGTCAGCATGTCCCCACAGTTGATTATTTGCTCAACAGGCCAGCAGGATTTGCAAGAAATACACCTGTGGAAACCAAGGTCAGATTTTGGTAAACTGGTCCTAAAAATTACTGAACCAGATAGACTGCGGGGGCACCAGAATGTTCTGTAATTCCTTCATGTTAGTTATCATCAAGTTGAATCTGACCCATGACAACCCCATATTTTACAGAGTAGAACTGATCCATAAGATTTTCTTGATTGTAATCTTAAACAGATTGTCAGGCCTCTGGGTGTGTTTGAACTGCTGACCATTACATTACATTCAAGGGCAAAAACAATTGGCACCTAATCCTTACTTGATGGAAAAAATACATTTGGTCTCTATGAAAATGGAATAAAAATGAAGATGCTGTTGAAAGCTAATGTCTAAAACAAACCGACAGAGCTCCTCATTAGCTCTCTAGGTAATTTTTTAAGCTTAATGGAACAGCTAAACATTCCTTGAACCCAGGCTTTGTGCAGGGTATTTGCAGACAATGGTGAACAAATGGCTAAAGCATGTTCTCTTCTTTGAAGAATTTACCGTAATTACAATAGTTCAGAGCAACACTGAACACTCAGTATATAACTCAGTATATATTTGTGGAACAGAAAAGGCTGCCAGTTCTGTCTGGGGGCATCAGCAGGACTTCCTGGGGGTGAGCTGACCTCTGCTTAGATCCGGGCTTTGGCAGTAGGAAACACAACACGCTGCCGTAGAGTTGGATCCGACTCATAGCGACCCCTCCTTGGGTTTCTGAGGTGGCATCACTACAGAAGTAGACTGCCCAACCTTCCTTCTGGGGAGTGGCTGGTGGATTTTAACCACCAGGCTTCTGATTAGCAGTCAAATGCCTTAGGCACTGTGCCACCACCAGAGCTCCCTGGGAAGTAGAAGGAGGACGTTAATGGACAGTGGTTAGGAATTTCTATGGTGTATGTGCTAGACTATGGCTCAAACTTGGAGTTTCTATATTGAATACATGTTCATGTTTCCTGACTCTTTTCTAGGTAGTCTTACCTGTGCTTTTCTGTCCTCTGATTCAATGCTTTGATTGAACTTTCCATCTCTTCCCATTCTTTCATTCATTCAACCCTCAGATACTTATTAAGTATCTGCTTGCCTGGCTTCCTTGTTCCTGGAGAATGCATTAAGCCAAACATAAATTGCTACAGTTTCCCTTATTCATTCTCCCATTACAGTCAAGAAATCTCCCAATCCTGGTTGCCACTTTCATGCCCCTATTAATTTGAAATACAGTGGCAAACAATACATAACATTTTATCAGTTGAAGTTCTTTGATTGCTCATGTCAGACACTGGTTAACTCAGACAGGAAAAGGAAATAATTGAAGGGACATAGGGGATTCACACAGTTGAAGGAGAGTTTGAACAATCAAGTTGTGGAAAAGATACTCTGGGATTCTGGTTGTTAGTTTCCGTGGAGTCCATTCTGACTTGTGTGCAGAGTAGAACTGCTCCATAAAGTTTTCAGGGTTGTGACCTTTTGAAAGCCTATTGCCAGGCCTGTCTCCTGAGGCACCTCTGGGTGAGTTTGAACCGTCCACCTTTCAGTTAGCAGTAGAGTGCTTAACCGTTTGCAACACCCAGGAATTCCACAGCAGAAATTAATATGACAATTTTTTCAAGATACTTCTGTTCCAATTGCTTTCAACTCTTGTGTCTCTGATTCAAGAGGGGGAGAGCCTGGCATAGCCCTGGTACTATTCAATCTGTAAATCAAGAAAAGGTTGGCTGCCTTAATTGTTAGTACCATTAAGACTTCAGGTAAAGAGACGGTGGACGTTGGGCTTCTGAGAGGTTACCTTCATATCACGTGTGACAGGAGAGTGTTCAAAATGGGTGATGTTGAGAAGGGCAAGAAGATTTTTATTCAGAAGTGTGCCCAGTGCCACACTGTGGAAAAAGGAGGCAAGCACAAGACTGGGTCAAATCTGCATGATTTGTTTAGGCACAAGACTGGTCAAGCCCCTGGATTCTCTTACATGGATGCCAGTAAGAACAGAGGCATCACCTGGAGAGAGGACACACTGATGGAGTACTTGGAGAATCCCGAGAAGTACATCCCTGGGACAAAAATGATCTGGCATTAAGAAGAAGGCAGAAAGGGCAGACTTGATAGCTTATTTCAAGAAAGCTACTAATGAGTAATAGTTGGCCACAGCCTTATTTATTACAAAAAAAAAGAATGTCTTGTGACTTTTTTTTCACATGTACCATATTTAAATTTATCTCTTATACCAGAGTTCATATCACAAATGGCTGATAGAATATTTTTTGTTGGACAGTCCTGAATTAAATAAGATTGGCTGTGGTTAAATTAACATGATCAAACTTTTTAAATTTTGATAGTAATTTCCGTTCAAGTGCTACCACTGCTTTTCCCTTCTAAAGATGTGATTGGACTCGAGGCTAGTTTGGATTAGTAATGTCAGTTTTTCACAAAGATAGTGAATGCCATCTCACAACCTATAGTAGATTGATTTTATGTTTAGATTTATATAACTGATAATATGAATATATTTAAATACCAGGGAAGTCTATTCACTGTGTCATGAAACAGAGCAAGATTCACCTGTTTCAATTTGTATTCATCAGCTTGTTTAAATGCAAACATTGGAGATGCTTTTACCTGTGTTGATCTAATTAAAATTCCCTGTATCTAAAATGTTGCTTTTTAACAAAAGGCATTTCAGTGTGGTTTGTGTATGATAACAAATAAAGACTATAACATTTCTCTTATTTTATAGATGATCTATAAGGTAGGGTGCTTTTAAAAGTCAGTGTGAGATGTAGTAGCAAGTTGAACTTTGTTTTTTAAATTCCTTATTCTCTTAGACTAAGTTGTAACTCAGGATTGTCTTTTTTTTTTTTTTTTTTTAATTGTGATTTGGGTAAAAATTTACAGAGCAAATTCACTTTCCATACAGCAGTTCACATACACTTTGTCTCATGACATTGACTACAATTTATCACAATCCAGCAGCTCCCCTCCCACTTCTTCCCGGTAGTTACCTCTTCCCTGTATCCATCTCAGGATTATCTTTAAACAGCTATTTAGAAACACATAAAACTGTTGAAGTACTTCTTTTGTTTGATTGGTAATGGTGCTTTTACCAACTCATAAGAAAGATCAAGGTAGAGACGATACATTATTGGCACAAATTTGTAAATTATGTGATCATAAGACTTAATAAAAGATAATGATTTAAAAAAAAAAAAAAGACTGCATGTAAAAGTAATAGAGGAGCTAGTACCAGGAGAAGGGCAAATGGATCCTGGGAATGTAAAAACAACAGATCCTCTATAGGCATACAAAGAAGGTCATACTACAGAATGGCAAATTAAATCTAATAGACATAGTTTAAAGAGCTCTCACAGTCCAAGAGATAAATCTGAAATACTAAAATGGGGCGCTCTGGTGGCGTAGTGCCTGAGGCATTTGACTGCTAATCAGAAGGCTGGTGGTTCAAACCCACCAGCCACTCCTCAGAAGGAAGACTGAGCAACGTACTTCTGTAGAGATACCACCTCAGAAATCCAAGGAGGGGTTGCTGTGAGTCAGAACTGACTTGATGGCAGTGAGAGTGAGAGAGAGAGGAAATTGGGAAGATGTAGCAGAGGACAAGTACTAGTAAAAAGACTTAGGGGGTTTAATGGGTAGATATCACAGGTTACATCAATAGAGGCATACTGTCTGGGACAAAGGAGGTGATAAACCTGTCCTTTTCTGCACTGGTCATGTCACACTTGGGTGAGGAATTCTGTGTTGTGCTCTACACCCTGAGAAGCATATAGTCCAAACTAGAGCATGTTCAAAGATGAGACTGGAGTCATGTATTTGGAGTATTAGATGGAAGAAGTATGATGTTTGGCCAAAGAAGAAAAGATTCTGGGCAAGAAGATGTAGCCTGTGAGAAATGTCCCCAAAGTGGGGAGGATGAAGGCTACAATCTCAATATCTTAACAAAATAGAACCCTTTTTCTCACTCACATCATAATCCAAGTGGTGTTGTGGTAGGGGAAGCTAAGTGCGGTTTTTTGGATCATATGGCCCCGCATGATCCAGATTTTTGCCTCTTCATTCAATCAAAGAAAAGGAAAAGAGTTGCATGGGGAGATTTTCATGGGTCAGGCCAGGCAGTCATGCCAGCATTTACACTTACATTCTGTAGGCCATTTATGTGGCCAAACTCACTGCAAAGAGGGCTGGGAAATGTAGTCTTGTTGTTCAGAAAAGGAGGAGACATAGGCAATAGTGAACACAAGTATTTTCCCAAGGCCACACATTGTGGACCTACAATTCTGGGGAAGTGAGATTAATTATTGACCCCCAGAAATTTGAAAGGAGGCAAATAAAAACTCAGCTTTTTCTCTTTTTTATTAGTTTCTTTGTATTAACTATGATTATGTGACTATAGTGAATGCTTTTGTTCTACCTAGAGGATACTTCATAATATGGTGCTACATAGTCTAAATATGGCTTAAAGTCTTGACAAGTTCAATTGTGTGTGTGCATGTGTGCATGTGTGTGCATGCACTCATGAGTGCATGCTTATGTTTAAACATTGGGTGATATCTAATAAAATTTCACATGTATGTTTTCCTTGACATATGAGAAGATCTAGTAATTCTAGGTCTGCATTCACAAATGGAGAAATAACAGAGAAAGTAAGAGGCATGCAGTTTCCACATTGCCACAGTCAATTGTCCTTTCTCCCAGTTGTCTTCTCAATGCTGAAACCTAGAGTCAGTTTCTGTTTATCATCACATTTGTACCGTTATTTTTATTATATTCTTCCCTCTTTATGATTTTGGGATCTCTTCCTAACCCTTGCAGGCATTTGAGTTTGAGATCATTGATTTTTCTCATTTTCATTTCAGCGGAAACAATGGTCAGGGTGGATGATCACTGGACTGGATACTGTGTGGGTGGGAGGTTGAACAAAGGACGCCATGATGTTTATTCCGTAGTGCTTGGGAGACCAAGCCGGTTGTATAGAGCTGTGAACTCCAAACTGTGTACCCTTATCAATAAAATAATGTTTGCACACTACCCCCTGAGGTAGATATGATTATTTAAAAATTATATGCAGATATACTAGTAATATTTCCAGATGAAATATGCTAATTTTAAGATAATCATTAAAGATAAATGTAAATCTCTATTCCAGAGAATCTTCATTAGAATGTTGGATTTCTGGACTAAATTTGTTTGGCAAATGTAGGCTCTTATATTATCTTTAATTAGCAATTTCTTGGCATTTTTAAGCCTGTTGGACATTTTATGAGAGTTTTTTAGTTATTTAATTATCTATTGATTATATTCTATATAATATAAATAATAGTAATAATAATAATAATAAAAAACAAGCTCACTGCTGTCGAGTTGGATCTAACTCATAGTGACCCCTCCTTGGGTTTCTGAGGTGGTATCACTATGGAAGTAGATTGCCCAGTCTTCCTTCCAAGGAGTGGCTGATGGGTTTGAACAGCTAGCCTTCTGGTTAGCAGTTGAATGCCTTAGGCACTATGCCACCAAACCAAAAAACCAAACTCACTGCTGTAGAGTCAGATCTGACTCATAGTGACCCCTCCTTGGGTTTCCCAGGAGGTATCACCACGGAAGTAGATTGCCCAACCTTCCTTCTGAGGAGTGGCTGGTGCGTTTGAACCCCCAGCATTCTGGTTAGTAGTCGAATAATGTCTTAGGCACCATGCTGCCAGAGCTCCCACTATGCCACCAGAGCTCCTATATAATATAAATGATTATGTATTAATTATATGGTTATAGTTGATTCGTTGTTTAGTTGAAACTAAATGATGTGTTCCATAAATTCTGGGACATACACATTCCAGCTTATTTCAGGAAGCTGAATGGAAACGAACAAGTGGATCCACCCCAGAAGCCCCTCTGAGTTGCCGACTTCCATTTCCACCCTTCTAGCCGTATTCCTTTCACACAGCCTGTTGGGAGGCATCCAGCAGATGGACCAAGTGAAGAGATCTGTGTCTATTGAAATCTAAGTATTGGTAAAGCTGAAACTTTTTCACTAAAGATTAACCTAAATAGAATTCTAAACCTTCTTCCCGCAAGTCCATGGGCATCTCATTTGCCTCCAGGGTGACCCATTTTGGCTTCACTGTGGGAGGTTGAGAGCCTGACTACTCAGGGTGTGGGGCCCAGACTGGCAGCCCTGGCATATCACCTGGGCGCTTGTTAGAAATGCGGCTCTCAGGCCCCACCCCAGACTTTCTGAATCAGAATCTGTACTTTAACAAGAGCCTCGGGTGACTTGTGTGCACAGAGAAGATTTAGAAGCACCCGTTTAGAGGGACTGATCCAAGTTTGTTTTTTGGCCCCTCCTTTGGGGGCAGGAGGCGTGTGGAGCAGACATGCTGGGGATCTCATAACCTTGCAGATGATACACACAGTAGCTAGTGTTCAGTATCTGCCCTTACCTGTACTCAGAAGGGGTTCAGGTAGAGTTAAACAGCACTAATATGGAGGAGCTCTGGTAGCATAGTGGCTAAGGTACTTGCCTGCTAACCAGATGGCTGGTGGTTCAAACCCACCAGCCACTCCTTGGAAGGAAGGTTGGGCAATCCTACTTCCGTAGTGATACTGCCTCAGAAACCCAAGGAGGGGTCGCTATGAGTTGGGGCTGACTCGACGGCACATAACAACAACAACAACAACAATATGAAAATATTAAAAAACAAAAATCCCAGGAAATACTACCCAGCCTCTAACCTCTCAACCACATAGAAGATAAAGAAAAAGTAAATAAAACGCCAAACAAGAATTTACTGGAATTTCATGAACTTACATTAAAAAGAAAAAGAAGAAGGAGAAGGAGAAGAAGAAGAAACCCACAGTCATTGAGTTGATTCTAATTCTTAGAGACGCTAGAGGACAGAGTACAATTCTGTTCCCAAGGCTATAAATCTTTACAAGAAGCAGATTCCTCATCTTTCTCCCGAGGAGTGGCTGGTGGGTTTGAATTACTGGCCTTTTGGTTTGCAGTCCAATGTTTTTAACCACAGCACCACCAGAACTCATGAACTAACATAGAAGATAATTATTTTGGAATCTTGAGTCAGAGAAGTCCAGATTCCTTGAGTTTGGCTTTTTTGATTGCCATAATTTCTCCTCCTTTCCCATCTGCCTGCTGTTTTTCTGCCTACTTAGCTGAAGCTCTGATGATCTTGATGTACACTGAATGCTCTCTTTTCTCCCCTGATGGCTTTCTTTCCATTTTCTCTCCCCAGCCTAAATTCAGTCTTTAAAGCTTTGCTCTGTCTCCTGAGCAGATTCACAACAACGTCTTTGCTGTTTCTAAATCGTCTAGAGAATTAGGCCAGTTAGAGGTAGGGGTGAAGCTCTTGTACATTTTCAGGGACACCTAGGCCTTGCCCCTGTGAGTACTGCTGGGAAATGTCTGAGCATCCTCTTATGTGCCACCTGACCAAAACAAATTTCAGATGCTTGTTGTTTTTGTTAGCTACCATCTAGTTGACAGGGCCCAACTCATGGTGACCCCGTGTACAACAGAACAAAGTGCTGCCCAGTCCTCTACCATACCCACAGTTAGTTGCAAATCAGACCATTTTGATCCATAGGGTTTTCATTGTCTAAGTTTTGAAAGTAGATAGCCAGCCATTTCTTCCTAGTCTGTCTAAGTCTGGAAGCGCCACTAACAGACAGGTGGTGACTTTGTATGACATATATTGGCCAGGAATTGAACCTGGGTCTCCCACATGAAAGGCAAGAATTCTACCAGTGTGGTGAAAAGAGTTTTTCTTATGAGGCTTTTTGTCTTAGTTCTTTGGAAAACAAAGCTTGAGAGAATTTTCTCCTAAGACCTGAGGGGTTACCTTTGCCTAGTTTTCTACACTAGAGGGTTTGTTATTTTTGTCCAAATTACTTTTGCTAATTGGCATTCCCTGGGTAAACTGTAAGCAACCTGTGGTTTGATACTTTATATCTGGTCCTGGGCTGCAGCCTGCCCTGGATTGGTATGCCCTTTCCAAGGATTGGTCAATAGACTATGTAAATTAAGTGTCTGTAGCCTACTATGTAAATGAAATGTCTGTGGCCTAGTATGCAAATGAAGTGTCTGTGGCCTACCAAGAAGGTATGGGCCAGTTCAAGACCCTGATGGGAGGGCCATGCCTAGGAATTGATGAGGGGTTTGTGTATATATGTAACCAGTCCCACAGAGGTTTTTGAGACAGAAAGAAGCAGAAAAAGAAGCAGCAGAAAGAAGCAGAACAAACAAACAAGCAGAGAGAGGAAAGGCAAGGAACATCCTGAAAGAGTTGTAACTTAGGTCAAGGGCTATACACTAAAGGCCTGAAGGGGGCCCAGCAGCAGAGGTGGTAGCAACAGACAGTAGGACAAGAGGAGCCTGTCCTCAGGAGGCTGAGAAGAAGCCTGCATGGTTGAGAGGAGCTGAGAGAGTTGTCTGCACTGAGGAAGGGAGACTGCCTACATGTTTCCTGATCCTGATCCTCAATTATAGCCTATCAATCCTGAGTTGTTTGAGTTCCTTAGTGACCTGAGTTGTACCCTGTTCCTTAATAAACCACTCAACTGTAAGTACAGTTTGTCAGTTCTTTGAGACGTTGCAGTGAACTGCCAAACCCACACTGAGATGGGAAGAATACTGAGGGGAGGGAGAGTGGCTGGTGTCAGAGATGGCGTGGTCTAGCAGCTTGGCGAATGTGGAAATCTGGGATAAATTTGACTTCCACCTCATAGGAATTGGCTTTGTGCTGGTTCTTATATTTGAAGTTGTTTGTACAACCAGAGTAACCACTACTCCATTTCTAGCACTGAAGATATGAGTTAGGGTCCTAAGCTAACGTGCCTGGGTAGATGTGTGAAAACTCCTGCCAGTCAGTTGTGTTTCAGTCACAACAACCATTGTTTTTTAAGCACTGCCTGAAGACTACTCAGTAACCTGAAAAACAGCAAGATGAGTAAGACCAGACTTCTAGCCTTATGGAGCCCAATGTCGTGTGGTAAACACAGAGATGTCAACAGATATTTTGGCAACCACAGGTACCTTGTGCAGCAGCAGAAATATGTGGGAGGTATCAGTGATATGTGGAGCAAATGACTTAATTTTGTGGCAGCTGGGATGAGGGAGAAGAGAGGGTTGTGGGGAAAAAATTGTCTGGTGGAGTGGAGAGAAGGAAAAGAAATCCAGGTAGCAATAAAGCTTAGCAAAATAGACTTAAGGATAGGCATTTGAGTGCTGACTAACTGTGAGGCCAGGGTGGTAAACAGGATCATGGAAGAGACAGATGGATGGTGATTGGACTTTATCTTGATGAACATTGTCTCTCAAACCAGGGTATATATGTATGCACTGGAGATGGAAGTTGGTGACTAGAGGAGGAGGGGGAAAGGTTGGTGGAGGTGTTGAGGGCAGTGGTTAAGGTGGAGGTAGCTACCTCAGGGTTAGTAGGTGAGGAATGAGGAAAATAGTAATCCTGAGTGCCCACTGAATTTATGTACCATAACTAAGGAGGAGCAGAACTCTAGAGTAATCTGCAGTCTTGTTAGGGCTTTGATGTGCACAGTGGAGAAGGGAAGTTGTAAGAGGAATCCAAGATTAGAAGCTTAGTGTGCCTTTGGTGAACATAGATTGGGAGGTGAAAATACAGTATTCACAAAAGAAGGGTTAAAATGACAGAGCATATACTCTAGGCTGGGTAAAAAAGAAGAAACCATGATGGAAGATGATTGGAGGAACAATAGGGGCACTGAAATTGTGGTCAGAGGGTAAAAAAGAAACCAGTTGCCATGAGTCAATTCCAACTCAGCGTGACCCCATGTGTGTCAGGGTAGAGCTATGCTCCATAGACTTTTAATAGCTGATTTTTAAGAAGTATATTGCCAGGCCTTTTTTCTGAGGTGCCCCTGGGGCACGGGCTTGTATGTCAGTCTTTCGGCAGGTGAGAGGGTTAACCACTCAGAAATGGAAGGTTCCTGTTGATGTCAATGTCTGGGGTCCTAGAATTCCCCATCACCTATTCCTCTGTTAACTCAGCTTGACCTGTATTTATATGGTGGCAGAGGACAGCCACCAAAAGATGAAGTTGGATGATGGAAGATTATATCAAGGATTGTATCATGCAAGGCTGTTTTTTGTAGGGAGTACATTCACCAAACATCCTAAAAATTCTGGGATTGGGTCACACTGTGGGAACAGCAGCTCTGTATCATTTGGCACTGAACTTCAGAAATCTGCCTTCTCATTGTTCACTCAGCATTTATATTCTAAAAAAGAGGATGTGTGATTGGGTTGGACTTGCCAATATCCAAACCAATGTCGCTTGTACCAAATCTTCCCTGAAGTTGGGCCTTCTTTGTGTAGAGTCAGTATGTAGATGTCCAACACTGGAGTCTGGATCCAAGGCAATCATTTGTGGTAGAAAACACTTTATAGCATTTACCATGTGCCGGGCATGGTTCTAAACACTTGACATTTGTTATCTCGTATAATCTTCACAACCACCTCATGAAGCCAGTGCTGTCATTATTTCCATTTTACATTTGAGGAAAATGAAGCAAAGGTGGGTCAAACAACTTGCTCATGTGTGGATAGCTGGAAAATGGCAATATGCGAAAGTTTAAATCCAGAGGCTATGTTCTTCACCTCTCTGGGAGGCTACCTCTGAAGAAACTGATCCCAAGCATGTTTCTTAAAAGGTGGCAGCAGGTTTCATGGCTTCTAAGGCTTCGTGTGATCCCTGTAATGGGAGTCCTTCCCATCCCATGGCCCCTCCTCACCTGACACAAAAAAGTCTAGGAGAACTGCAGGAACATTAGTTATCAGTAGGGTGAATCTCTTTGTTTCCTAGTGATGCTGTAATAGAAATACCACAAGTGAGTGGTTTAAAAAACAGAAGTTTATTTTGTCACAGTTCTGGAGGCTGAAAGTCCAAATCAGGGTCTTGGCCGTGCCGATTCTTCCCTTGACTGTGGCTCTAGGTGCTCCTTGGCTCTTTGGCTTGTGGAAGATCTTCATATGTCCCTGTCTTCCCTCTGTGTCTAATCTGCTCTTTTTATAACTCAGAAGTGATTAGGCTTAGGATCCCTCCTATACTGATAAGACTTCAAGTGCTTGAGTGATTATAGTATTTTAGACTGCACTATGGAAGATAATTCAGAAATGTTTGCTGCAGTATATTGATAGAGAACTTCCACAGGTTCAAGCCGGATTCAGAAGAGGACGTGGAACAAGGGATATCATAGCTGTTGTCAGATGGATCTTGGCTCAAGGCAGGGAATACCAGAAAGATGTTTACTTGTGTTTTATTGACTATGCAAAGGCATTTGATTGTGTGGATCATGACAAATTATGGACAACATTGAGAAGAATGGGAATCCCCGAGCACTTGATTGTACTCATGAGGAATCTGTACCTTGACCAGGAGGCTGTCATTCGAACAGAACAAGGGGACACTACATGGTTTAAAATCAAGAAGGGAGTGCGTCAGGGTTGTATTCTGTCTCCACATTTATTCAATCTATATGCTGAGCAAATAATCCGAGAAGCTGGACTATATGAAGAAAAACGTGGTATCAGGATTGGAGGAAGAATCATTAACAACCTGAGATACGCAGATGATACAACTTTGCTTGCTGAAAGTGAGGATGACTTAAGGCACCTACTGATGAAGGTTGAAGAATACAGTCTGCAGTATGGATTACATCTCAACATAAAGAAAACAAAAATCCTCACAACTGGACCAATGAGCAGCATCACAATCAATGGAGAGAAGATTGAGGTTGTCAAGGAATTCACGTTGCTTGGTTCTACAGTCGATGCCAACGGAAGCAGCAGTCAGGACATTAGACGACGTGTAGCATTGGGAAAGTCAACTGCGAAGGAACTGTTTCAAGTGCTGAGGAGCAAGGATATCTCATTGAGGACTAAGGTGCGCCTGACACAAGCCATGATATTCCAATCGCCTGGTATGCATGTGAGAGCTGGACAATGAATAAGGAAGACTGAAGAAGAGTTGATGCTTTTGAGTTGTGGTGCTGGTGGAGAATGCTGAAAGTACCATGGACTGCAAAAAGAACTAAGAGATCTGTCCTGGAGGAAGTGCAGGCAGAATGCTCCTGGGAAGCAAGAATGGCCAGACTTCGTCTCACGTATTTTGGTCATGCTGTCAGAAGGGACCATTCCCTGGAGAAGGATGTCATGCTTGGTAGGGTGGAGGGTCGACGAAAGAGGGGGAGGCCTTCAACGAGATGGATTGATACGGTGGCTGCGATGATGGGATCAAGTATAGCAGGGATTGTGGGGCTGGCGCGGGATTGGGCAGTGTTTCGTTCTGCTGTGCATGGGGTCGCTATGAGTCAGAAACGACTCGACGGCACTTAACAACAACAACAAAAACAACATGGAATACAATTACATTACACAAGATTGCTTTATGGAAGGTAATCAATTCTACCCAAGATTCAGTCGTGATTAAATCATAACAACATGATTAAATAATAGTAACTTATGACCAGGATTTCAGTACTCATTTTTTGGGTACACAATTCAATCCGTAATAGTGACCATATAATTTATTATTCAAACTGAAATATAATTTATTATTCAAGCTTTGGGAGTAAAAGTGGGCACTGTTATTAGCTATGTCAGCACAAAAGGCACAAACTAGAACTGTCCTGGCAAACTAGGACATATGATCATCCCAGTTACATGTTACATATTAAGTGAGAATTGAAGGAAGTCTCAAGTTAACCCATAGTGATACTGCCTCGGAAACCCGAAGGGTTGCTATGAGTCAGGTCCAACTCAATGGCACATAACGACAACAATAAAAATTGCCTGAGAAAGCCAAAAGTTCCAAAAGTCCTGGTTCATAATAGG
The DNA here is from genome assembly GCF_000298275.1 of Orycteropus afer afer. Taxonomy (NCBI): domain Eukaryota; kingdom Metazoa; phylum Chordata; class Mammalia; order Tubulidentata; family Orycteropodidae; genus Orycteropus; species Orycteropus afer. The sequence goes on along the minus strand of NW_006921592.1, from coordinate 10,800,495 downwards.
CACTTAATAGATTTTGAATGAATAAATGACTGAATTATAGTGTGTCCCAAAGAGATGTGTGGATAAGGATAGCAATGAATCCTGAGAGCAAGGAAGTAACATAACTGGAAAGTGCCAGCAGGCACTCTTGCCACTAATTTCTGTCCACGCACTTCACAATTGAACAAGTTAGTACTTGCCATTGACTTAGAGAAATCAGTGACCAGACCCAAAGGACACTTGGAAAATCCAACCGATTTTTTTTATCTCTTAGGGAGATGGTCATTGAAATGCCTATATCTGGGGGAGAACTTGCTGTGGAGTCATCATTTCCCGACATGGAAAGCAACCTTAAATGACTAAAGGAGGAATAATAGGTCTTTGAAAAGCCCAAGATGAGGGACTGCAGGCATCAATATATTTTTTTTTCTTTTTTAAATTTGCAAAGCTAACATAATTTACAAGACTGGAGAAACTCGATTCTTGGGGAATTGAAAGAATGTGTCCCTGAGGTCACCAGGCAGTTGTGAAACCAGAACCAGTACCAGCTTGATCTTGGAGTTGGTCACCAGTCTCAAATATTTGTCCATGTCTGTTGTGGGGGAAGGGCAGGATTGGGGTGCCCTCTCTTCCTGTAGCAACATTTGGATTTGGGGGAATAGTTGAGGTATGTGAGAATGAGGAGTTATTTCTATTGACATAAAGTTTCTCACTTGAGGACAATTGGCAACTCCACCTGCCCTGTTCCTTCTCACTCAGTTGTTTGTGACCTTAGAGTGAGGACCCCTCATTTGTCCACAGCACCTAAGGGTCAACCACATGGTCTGGTATCTCAACTTTTATAGGAGTGGCCCAGGGTAGGATTGAAGCTCTGGATCTCAGAGTCCAGATAGAGAGCCTTACCACTCCATCTCATGTACCTCCCTCACAGCCTACAGAGCTGGTTCCCCAGAGCACTGGACCAAGGCAACAGCCCAGGAGTTGCTCCAGCACCCAATAGCTTGAGATAGAGCCTTCTTTAGACCCAGAGGCTGGGTTTTGGATTGGAGCAGTTCAGAAGGATTTATCATTTATGAAAACTGTGAATTTCTAGTTTTCTTAGAGTATTTTAGGTACATTTACTGTGTCTGCCCCTTTCTCCCAACTAGTCCATTGCCTTTCATGGTAATGAATCCCCTTTCTGTCTGAAGCTATTTCTTTATAAGGACAGAATTTGTGCAGAGATGAGGTGCTTGAGGGTTTCAACTGCAATATGGAAAATATTATATGAGGATAAGGTATTAAGTTGAGATAAGCATTGGAAGAACAGTGAGTATTTAAGCTGAGGGTCTGTATATATTTGAATGAAAATGTTTTCTTTATCCTTCTTCAACTGTTTTTACTTTTGTAAGTTATTAACCCTGCTAATATATATCTTAAGATTGTAACAAAAATGTGACACAACTTGTTCTTTTCAAATTATAGATATATTTCACCACTGTACTTATTCCAACAGTTGACTCATGTTGGAAGTACAATGTAGAACAAGTTCTAAACAAGTTTTTCAAGTGACCTAAAACTGTCATTGGTCCTGGACATAATAAAGTTTTCTAGAGGTATACGGGAGACTGAAACTACAGAGCCACTGATGCAGGGCAGGCCCAATGGTGCTCAGAAGAAAGTGAGGCGAGTCTTAATCTTGTTGTGAGGAGCATTCATGGTTTCACTCCATCTCCCAGGAACTGTCTGTGAACTTGAATGATGAGTGTCCTCGTATTAGAGTGATAGCAACTCTTGATGGTAAGAGAGGAGTATTTACAATATCTTTGTTTATTTCCCTCAAAAGCATAAATCCTGGGAGAACAAGACTTTAGAGATCATTTGATGTAGAAAACAAGGCTCTTACTGAGCTGCCGTTTGAATGCTAGGACCTGTCAGAGACTGAAGACGTTCTAAATTCACTGTCAGAACAGCCCCCAGGAGCCCTAGTATTCCAACTAGCATTTCCAAACATCTCTTTCCAAATCCTTTTCTGTGCTCCTGCTTCTAGATTCTACAGAACCCTTTGAAAGTGGTCAGTAAATAGATAGGTTCTCAGAGGGTATAATTTATAGTTAGGGAGTAAAAGAAATCTAAGGGGGCTGTGGCTAAGAAGATTTATTTGTGTTCATGGAAAACTAACTTCCTCTCGAAAGCCTCTTTGGCAAACGGAGTCTTTTGACTGATGGCAGCCTTTGTCACCCCTGGACAATGGTTGTTGGACCTGTGTATTTTTGAAAGCACCTTGATCTGAATCTACCAAGAGGCTTGAGTCTGCCAGACCCACTCATTAAATGTGGGTGGTGTAAGTAGTTACTGTGGCCTGCTAACTAAAACGTTGGAAGTTCGAGCCCACCCAGAGGTTCTCTGAAGAAGAGCCTGGCAGTCCACTTCCAAAAAAATCTGTCATTGAAAACTCTATGGAGCACAGTTCTACTCTGACACACATGGGATTGCCATGAGTTGGGGTCGATGGCAACTGTTTTTAGTTTAGATGAATGATAAGCTAAGACCAAGGTCATAGTTTTATTGTTACACTGACAAAATTGCCAAAATTCTGAGCTCTGATTTAGAAGGAAAAGGGCTTTATGTATAATTCTTCTTTCAAGTGTGGGGTTGATTCTTAAGTATGAGACAGGTGCTTCTTTTTCCCCTAAAGAAGTAAATTCAGATATATCCAAGCTCTTAAAAAACAAAAATCTCACTGCCATTGAGTCAATTCCAACTCATAGCCAGCCCAGCCCCATTGGGTTTCCAAGGCTGTAAGTCTTTATGGAAGTAGATCACCTTGTCTTCTTTCTGTGGAGTGGCTGGTGGGTTGAACCGCTGACCTTCTGTTAGCAGACAAATGCCTTATCCACTATGCCACCAGAGCGCCTTATCCAAGCTCTTACAGCCTTGTAATAAGTAAAATGAGTTCTTCAGTGATTTCAGTTTAAAATGAGGAATTTTTAACTCTTCAGTCTCTGAATCAGCATATTAATATCTACCTTGGTGTCTAGCCTAAACCTTTACTTTCCAGTTGCTTGCAGAAGGGGTAGGAACATAACTGTTCCAAAGAATATTTATGTGTGATTTATTAATATCTGTGCTTGTACATAACACTGCATTATGGGAAATGCTAAAGTTCAGCAAGAAAGAGGCAAGTTTCTGAGATATTTGTTGATAAGGTGGAGTTCAGATGTTTGACATTTTCAACGTAGCAGACCGGGCTCATGTTTTCATAATGTCATTTACTCTGGAAAACATTCACTCCATTTCTCAGAACAGTCATAAATTGGGGAAGCTTTATAGAGTTCATTAGGCCTGAATGTTACTGAATTGTTGTTGGATGGCGTCATGGAACATACAGCATCTCCAATAAAAGTCTGAGAAATGACAATAGGTTTCTAACCTGTAGAGAAAATAAGAAATTACCAATTGGACAAGTTAATTGCGACAATGATATAAGGAATGTGGTGGTAAAGGTGGGAGACATTGACCTGTAGGCCCTATCTAACTATAACACCATTTACACTAACCTTTTATAAAGGTACGCAGATGCATCAATTAGAAATAAGCAGTGGCAGTCTCCTTACATATTATAAGATGAAGATGTTACTCTGTGAAAATAGGCTCTTTCTCAAGTAATGTCACTTCTGCCTTCTTAAATAGAAAAATAAAAGAGAATATAAACATTTATGCTTTCAAATTTCAAATGGGGAGTAAAGTATCTTATATTTAAAAAAAATAATTTAAAATGAAAAGGTATTATCACTAGCTAAAATATATATATATATATATATATATTTATATATTTATATATATATATATTTCCACACAGTGTAAATATATATATATAGATATTTCATATATATATATATCTCTGGTAGCATAGTGGCTAAGGCACTTGACTGCTAACCAGAAGGCTGGCGGTTCAAACCCACCAGCCAC
>NW_006921592.1:10766236-10795757 GCF_000298275.1 Orycteropus afer afer | reverse complement strand
GTATACATATAATGTAAATTTTTTCATATGGAAAATTTAAGCTTCCACCCTACCCCCCAGAACAGCAGTTATAATTACTTTGATCTTTGACCTATCTGATCTCAGGGCAAGCAGCAAGGCATCATCTTCCTAATTTACCATCTTCTCTACTCTCCACCTACCCCTCGTAACACACTCCTCAACCTTTCTCCCTAAACAAGTTATAATATAGAACTGAAAATCCATAGGAGAGTAGTTACATGTTTAGAACTAGTTTTATCTCTCTCAATAAAAAAAAAATACACAACAGTGAAAGATTTTATATTTTATAATCTTAAACAATAATAACTGTTCACCATTGTTCCTAGTTGAAAAATGTACCAATCTCTAAGAAGCTCTGGTGGCTCAATGATTAAGCATTTGACTATTAACTAAAAGGTTGGTGCTTTGAACCCACCCAGGGTTCTGTGGGAGAAAAACCTGGTGATCTACTTCCATAAAGATTACGGTCCAGACAACCCTATCAGGCAGTTCTACAATGTCACATGGAGCTGCTGTGAGTGAAAAATGGCTCAACTCAGTGATGGCTAACAACCACCACCAATCCCTAGAATTTGTTGCAGTAATATTTCAGCATCATGTATACCACCACTTATACTGCTTCCTTCTCCCTAAATTTTGGTCATGGCATCCCTGGTCTGACTAGGAGGTTATGTTGCCACAAAATGGTTCTTCTTACACTCAGCTGCATGTTAAAGTTGTTTGAAGAACTTCAGATATCCCAATGTCCAGCTCCCCTCTCCTCATCCAGATAATCAGAATTTCTGCGAGTGGGACCCAGGCAGTATTATTTTGAAAGCATGTCAGCTTTAAAATCAATAGAAAGTGAAAGTTTCTAGGAAATGGGGTGGGTTTACTTCTAAAATAGAGGTTTTCAATCTTACCTGCCTATTAGAATTACCTAAGGAGTTTAAAAACAAAATCATTGCCTGAGCTTTTCTCTAGACATTGTCATTCAGTTGGCCTGAGTAATTTTTAAAACATCTTCAAATGATTCTGATTTTCAAGGGGTAATTAAAAACTACTACAAAGTAAGACCTGGAAGAAAACAATTTTTTTTTTGTTATCTCCACAAGATCCCCACATGCTAGAATGGGACATTGTCTAGTGTTCATGATATTGGACCTGATTTGAAAAAAACTTGGATCGTAGTCAGATTTGAAATAAAGTGGAACCCACCAGCTTCCATCTACTTCTTGCCTGGACCAAAGTCCCAACTCTGAACTTTAAATAAGAGCATGAAGTATAAAATCATCACCTTCTCCCAGCCTGTCCAAAACATTATTTTGTGTCTTAGAGAATTCAAATTACCCTATGAAAAAAAAAGTTCCCTTAGCAACCTCATTTACATCCAGTGGGGTGTAAAAGTTCCCTTAGCAACCTCATTTACATCCAGTGGGGAGTCGTCTCTCACACATAGTGACCCTATGCACAGCAGAAGGAAACACTTTTCGGTCCTGTGCCAGTCTCACTATTCTTCCTATGCCTGAGCCCACGGTTGCAACCACTGTGTCAATCAATCTCATGAGGGCCTTCCCCTTCTTTGTTGACCCTCCACTTTACCAAGCATGATATCCTTCTCCACGGAATGGTTGCTTCTGACAACATGACTAGAGTAGGTGAGACTAAGTCTGGCCATTCTCGCTTCCAAGGAACATTCAGCTGTAATTCTTCCAGAACAGATTTGTTAGTTCTTTTAGCAGAACATGGCACTCTTAGCATTCTTCTTCAGCACCACAACTCAAAAGCATCAACTCTTCTTCAGTCTTCCTTATTCATTGTCCAGCTCTCACATGCAAGAGACAATTGAAAATACCATGGCTTAGGTTAGGTGCACCTTGGTCTTTAAGGAGACATCTTTGCTCTTCATCACTTGAAAGAGGTCTTTTGCAGCAGATTTGCACAATGCAATACATTGTCTAATGTTTTGATTGCTGCTTCCATTGGTGTTGATTGTAGAACCAAGTAATATGAATTTCTTGGCAACTTCAATCTTTTCTCCATTTATTGTGAAGCTGCTTATTGGACCAGTTGTGAGGATTTTTGTTTTCTTTATATTGAGGTGTAATCCATACTGCAGACCGTAGTCTTTAATCTTCTTCAGTAAGTGCTTCAAGTCAATGGAGTGTATCTCTGGCTAATTTACTCTAAATGAGTGGGAAGTGTGTGGCAGACAACCGTTAGTGCTTACCAGATATTCTGAGTGTTCTGTGTTTCCCTACCTCCCTTGCAGCTATGTTGGAGGCATATGACTGAGCAGAAATTTCTTCTGGGACAAGGCAGGAAATGTGCTTCACCTATTTCTTTTTCTTTCTTTGCTGAATCAAGATTGGGGGCCACTTGTCACAGATAACATAGCTTCTGCTTAGAAAGGAGCTGCTTGACCTTCCAAAGGCTGAGTGTAAATAAAAAAGAAAATTTCACTATGTCAAGCTGTTGAGATCAGAGCTTGTCTGATGTGATGACTACTGTTAATTACACATAGTAAAACTCTCAAGGAAAGATGTAATGGATATTTCTGAGGGTGGCAGCCAACGAGAAGCCTTATGTTTCCACCCATTTTAAAGTGAGATAGGAAAATGGAGAACCAGTATATATCATATATGAATTCCAGGTCGTATCAATATTTTTCCTTCCATTTTCTAATGAGAAGGCTGGTGGTTCAAACTCACCAGCCACTCCTCAGAAGGAAGACTTCACAATCTACTTCTGTAGCGATAGCACCTTGGAAACCCAAGGAGGGGTCATTATGATTGAAATTGACTCAACGGCAGTGAGTTTGTTTTGTTTGTTTGTTTTTTTAGTGGGAATAACAGTGCTTATTTTTGGCCACATCTTCAGATCCAGAGGAACTCTGGTGACATACTGCTTCAAACATTTGAATTGTGAATAAAAATGTCAGTGGTTCAAACCCACCAGTTGCTCCGTGGGAAAAAGATGAGGCAGTCTGCTTCTGTAAAGATTTACAGCCTTGGAAACCCTATGGGACAGTTCTACTCTGTCCTAAAAGGTCGTTAAGAGTCCAAATTGATTTTTTGGCAGTGGATTTTCTTCAGATGCATAGGAGCCCTAGTGGCATAGTAGTTAAAGGCTTGGCTGCTAACCAAAAGATTAGGTTTGAACCAGCAGCTCCGAGAAAGAAAGATGTAGCAGTCAGCTTCCATAAGGATTTACAGCCTTGGAAACTGTGTGGGGGCAGTTCTACTCTGTCCTGTAGGGTCACTCACTGTGAGTTGGAATCAACTCAAGGGCAGTGGGTTCAGATCTATGGCACCCTTGACGATATCTTCATTTCACCTGAAATCACCAAAACAAACAGTAAGCCATTAAAAGCAATGATTTTTTTGCAAATGAAGTATCCTTAAGGACGAACTTCATCTTTCTGTTACTGATACTAGTTTGAAAGCCATATCCTTTTTGTATTTGATGGCAACATGCTACCCTGTATTTCCTGTAGCTCCTCTCTTTGCTGAACGGATAGCACTCTGCATTTCTTCCTGGTTCCCATCTTCCACGCTAGTAGCATGCTAACCCAACGTTTGCCCTCAATCTATGGTCTGTTAACTACAGAGAAGCAGACAGGTTAAAAAAACGTAAAGGATGGTGCCTAGATTGTGCCATTTTGGGTGCCGACTGCTGTCTTTGAAATGCCATGGTTCTTGATCTGATCTTTAGCATCCTTGTGCTTCTTAGATGTTTTGGTGACACGTGCCCCTCCCCTATTCTACAGCTCATCCTTTGCCTGCCTTCATTCTTCCATCACTCCATCATAGAACCTTCAGATGCCCTGGGAAAATGGGGCTACCTTATTTGTATGCAGTCCTTTGACCAAAGGTTGATTAAGTCTCAGTGGAAGCTGAAGCCTAGATCTTCACTCTTAATGCTCTCCTGTCCTCCCACCCCAATGTCCATCTTAGGAAAGTTAAACTTAGATTGCTCCTTGGGAGCAGTCGAGTTCTGAGAAAAGTCATTTTCAAGCTGAATGTTAAAATGAACTATAATCTAATTTTAGCTGAAATAACAGTACTAAATATTTGCTAAGCACCAACAGTGTGTTGTTGGCTTGTTGTTTATGGTTTGTACCTGCAATTCCTAATCCCTAGTTCTACAGACCTGTATTACCTACTTCCAACACTATCTGCATGAAGCCACTGATGGAACATTTAGTAAATTATTGTAGCCGCTCATTAAATTATGACCCTGAAGCATTCAGGAGCATCCTGTGTTCACTTTTCTAATAGCATCTGGCCTGACTCCCTTTTAAAATGAGCAGAACCCTGAAGAGATACACAAACACCAGGCTTTTGCAAGATTTTCAAGGCACAGGATGCCTTTCAGACTAATTATTGTTATAAAATATTTTTTTCTAGAGGCTCCATTCCCTTGGCTAAGTCAAACTAATTTGATTTTTTTATTTGGAGCTAATTAATTTTAGTAGATATTAACTGTAATCGGAAAACTAGAGATTGTGATTTTGATGTAAATATTTTTAAAAACTGTGGATCACAGGCCACAGATAAGTTTATTTCATATTGAAACAAAGCTGCCTCATCTAAGCTATCTTTTGGGGCCTATTGTAATTAGTGTCTCATTACATATTCTGTAGAACTACACTGTTGTATATATTCTTTCATTTCATGAAAGAGAGAAATGTCAAAAGTTAGGACTGATACCAGTAAGGGGAGATGTAAGATTTGTCTGGATAATTTTTGGAGTTTATTTCCCAATCTAAATATTTTCACTGACATATTTTATGATCCCCCCTCCCTGTAGATTGGTGTGTACCTGTTTCCTTTTCTTGATTTTTTTTTTTTTTTTTTTAGGGGAAGCAATCTTGTCCTCAGTATCACTTGCCCTTCAATTCTTTACAACTCTCTGGCCAAAGCATGACTTTGCTTTTCTGCCAAACTTACGAAGTTTCCATGGGCAGCCCATTCACACTGCTCAGGGATTGACTGCCCTAAGCCCTTTGGTCTCAGCCACTTTTCTCTTTTGACTGCTCTGCAGTATTGATGCAATACCAGCATTTACACAGTGTAATGCACTTGAAGTAAAAACTCAGATCCCCTACTGGGATCTCATTATAGGAGAATGTGAGCAGTGGGAACTAAATTGGACTTTGGAAGAAGACTGATGGATGTTAAATGCTCGTCCCACTACCATGCAGTGTATATGAATATGGCTCATTTTTGAACTTTAGTTCTCTCATCTATAAAATAAGGTTATGCTTGTTTCATAGACTAGGGTGTGCCTTGGTAACTAATTCCCTCATATGTATGTGAAAGGTGAACAATGGGAAAAAAGAAGGCAGAAAAAGAGTTGATGCATTTGAATTATGGTGTTGGCCAAGGATATTAACTATACCATGGACTGCCAGAAGAACAAACAAATTACTCTTAGAAGAAATAAAACTGGGATGCTTCTTAGAAGCATTGCCTGGGAATAGAACCTGAGACTTCCACATCTAGAGCAGACATTTCCCTTGTCACTTTGTGCCATCTCAGAAGCCCAAGTGCCGGTGACCTCTATGCTGTTGTGCTAACAGGACCACATTTCCCCTGGCCTATATTACTTACCACCCCATTGCCAGGATCAAGGAAAGTGCATGCCTGAAGCATATTTCAGAGTATATTAATAGCAAGAGTAAGTTTCAAATGTTTTTGGTAGGAGAGAAGCATTTTAAAATTGTTCTATCCCACTGAAAAAGAGAGAGAGGGAAAAGCCAAAGAGGTACATGAGACTGCCTATTCATCTTAAAATGTTTCTTGGGACAGCAGAGACATTTAATGGAATAAGGGAGTGAGCATGTACAACTTGGGTTTCACAGCAGAGCCCAGCTAAATGAGAGGCCCAAGATCTCTACCTGGACTTTGGCAAAACTTGTCTGATTTTGTGTTTCACCTGAAAATATCAAGTAGCAGAGAATCCTGCTTATCTCAGAAGTAGTATGACATTATCCTTCAAATAGAATCCCATTAGGGTTTTCTGAAGTGTGACTTTGATGTGTACATTGCGTTTTGGCTCCCTCCACTAGACCAGCCAGTGGAGACTGGCTGAGGGCAGCCTGCTTCTCAGTCCTGTGAAGAATGAGTGGGAACAGATCCTGATGGCTTGACTACTACCACCTCCCAGGACAGCACAGGCAGTGTTTCCTCTGCAGGATGACTGTTAGGGGTGGGGGTGGGGTGGCTCTGCCCATCCTCTACCATCCTATCCAATTATCCACAGCTTTGTGAAGTCCTCATTTGAGCTTCTGAAACAAAATTTTGACCTACCTTGTACACTTTCTTTTCTTTTAAAAATAAGTTTATTGTGGTGGTGATGTTAGGTGTCACTGAGTCAGTTGCATCTCATAGAGACCTTGTGCACAAGAGAATGAAACACTGCCCAGGCCTGTGCCATCCTCGCAATTGTTGTTATGCTTGAGCCCAGCTTTCCAGTCACTGTGTCCATCCATCTCGTTGAGGGTCTTCCCCTTTTTCATTGACGCTCTGCATTACCAAGTATGATATCCTTCTCCAGGGCCTGGTCCCTTCTGATAACATGACCAAAGTATGTGAGAGAAACTCTGGCTGTTCTCACCTCTAGAGAGCATTCTAGCTCTACCTCTTCCAAGAAAGATTTATTGTTTTTTCTGGCAGTCCATGGTATTTTTAATATTCTTCACCAACACCACAATTCAATTGCATTCATTCTTCTTTAATATTCCTTATTTATTGTCCAGCTTTCACATGCATATGAAACAATTGAAAATACCACGGCTTGGGTCAGGTGCACCTTAGTCTTCAAAATGATATCTGTGCTCGTAAACACTTTTAAGAGGTCTTTTGCAGCAGATTTGTCCAGTTCAATATGACATCTGATTTCTTGACTTGTGTTTCCATGGGTATTGATTGTGGATCCAAGTAAAATGAAATCCCTGACAACTTCAGTCTTTTCTCCATTTATTGTGATGTTGCTTATTGGTCTAGTTTTGAGGATTTTGGAGTTCTTTATGTTGAGGTGTAATCCATACTGAAGGCTGTAGTCTTTCCTCTTCATCTAAATGGTTCAAGTCATCTTCTCTTTCAGTAGCAAGGTTGCCTCAGGGAGCCTACAGTCCAGCGTTCCCTCCTCCTCCCCCTCCTCTTCCTCGCATGACTGGGAATCTTTTAGGGTAAAAATATGAAAATCAGTGAATATTGGTTTAAACCAACATCTGGTGAAAGTCATCACAAATCTTTGCTGGTCATGGTTTGAATTCTTTTCCTCTGGAAACTGCTCCATAAGAGATATTTTTTAAAACACGTGTGTGTGTGTGTGTGTGTGGGGAATGATGAGCAGTTGGAACTAACAGTAATTATTTCTAGCGTTCAACTCATCTTGCACATTCTCATTTATACTAAGAATGAATTAATAATTCAGATGCACTCCAGGAAGAGAATTAAAATCTGTTCTTCATTAGGAGTTCACAACAGAGGGGGCTCATAAAGGTCATGATTCTCCTACATAGCTTTATGGTTGGTTGTAGACATGTTACGCCAAAAATGGAATATGAGCCATGTTAGCTAAAATGTGCATTTTTATAAATAAGGAAATTGGAAATTAGAAAAGGTAAAATAATTCTGCTTCCTAAAAAAGATGAGTGTGGTAGTTAAGTCTATGTGTCAACTTGGCTGGGCTTGGTTGGAGTGGCTGGGCACTCCATGGATGTAGTTATTCCCAATAGTGAGATTGGTAATTAACTCCACGGTGGAATCTACTGGAGCAGCTGAGTAGCTGCTTTGGGATGTGGTCTGCTTCCCGTAGATAAGCAGCAGCTTTGGGAATGGTCTCCAGCTTATGGCACACTTGAACCCTGCATGTAGCCGTGTCGTTCAGCAGCCTGCCACGCTCTGCCGACCTTAGGACTTTCAATGGACTTGAGTTAATGGCCTGCCGTGTGGTTTGGTAACATTGGGACTGTGCCATTTTATTTGTTGACCTTTGGCTTGTCAGCCTCAGTAGCCAGTAGCTGCCTGAGTGAAGAGATGCCTCTAGCTACAGTGGGCCGGGAGCAAGAGGCAAATCTGAAGCCCAAGGTCAAGGGGCCTTCCTACAGCCCCTAGAGCCTGGCACTTTGGACTTAAACTTCTAGCCTCCTGAGCTGTAAGAGAGGAGACTCCTGTTTGTTAAGGCCATCCCATTTGTGGTACATTCTTGTCAGAGTGGCACTAAGTAACCAAAACAGTGAGATAAAATGCAAATGCAGGAGGATGCACTTCAGTAAGTTTTACCTCTGAATTTGGGTAGCTTAGATCTGTTGCTGATTTGTCTGGCAGGGTCACCTCCAACCAATAAATAAATAAATAGAGTGTTTGAGACCACATCTCTGACCTGGGCACATGACTTGTATTATCAGTTACATCAAGGTCATTCCAAGGACAGTAAGGCAGTAAGATAAATGCAAGTGATTTTAAAAAAATTAATACAGTATTTGAGACTATTGCAGCTCACTGTCCCAAGATTTAAATTTTAAGCACAGCTGAAAAGCAGAGAAATGTACTCATTAGTTAGTTCGTAGCGACCCCTTCTTGGGTTTCCGAGGCGGTATCTCTATGGAAGTAGATTGCCCAGTCTTCCTTCCGAGAAGTGGCTGGTGAGTTTGAACTGCCAGCCTTCTGGTTAGCAGTCAAATGCCTTAGGCACTACACCACCAGAGCTCCTATTAGTTCATTAATTAGCTGTAAATGAACATTACCAAGTTCTCAAATGAATTCTGTTCTGGGATCAAACAAGATTTGATTTTTAAAAGGGTGAAGAGTGATTACACCTCCAAATACTACAGTATGTAAAACTCTGAGACTTTAGTTATAATATCTTTCCTATTGATGGTAGTTAACGCTCAGAACAATTAGTAAACCCTTTGAAGCCTTCCAAACTTTTCCGGGGTGGATTGATTTACTGTACTGTAAAGATTATTTTAAATATTCTCATGCATTGCTGATAGGACAGGAAATGGACATAACTGCTCTGTAAGGTAATTTGGTGGCATCTCAAAATTTAAAAAGCACAGGAAATCTATGACTTAATATCTGCCTTTGAGAAATATTACACATGTGAACAAGGATTTGTGTAGAACTGGGTTTCTTAACCTTGGCACTGTTGATATTTGGAGTGAGATACTTTTTTTGTTGGTGGGGAGGGACTATTCTGTGCATTGTAGGATGTTAGCAGCATCCCTGGCCTATGCCCTTTAGATGCCAATAGCAGCCCCAAGTTGTGAAAAAGTCTCCAGATTTTACCAAATGTCTCTTTGGGGCAGAATCACCTTGGTTAAGAACTACTGATGTATCAGGATGTTCAGCGTGACATTTTTCTGTAATGTCAGATGAACTGCAAATATCCTAAATACCTATCATTCAGAGCAGTGCTGTTCAATAGAAGTATAATGCAAGCCACATGAGTAAATTTATAGTTTCCTATAGTTGTATTCAACTATTAGAATAAAGGTAATTAACTTTAGTAGTATATTTAATTTAGTCCAACATAGCCAAGATATTATCATTTCAAAATGTAATTGTTAAAAAAAAAACTATTGAGATATTTTATGTTCTTTTTTGTGTTATTTATTCAAAACCTCTTATAATTTTATACTTTACATACCTTTAACTGAGGAGCCTGTAATGCTACAAGACCCTGAAGCTACATTCCATAGAAATTTGTCTAATAGGGAGTCAATAAAAGAAAGGATTATAGACTTAACAGATCATTCACTTAGAATCATGAGCTCACTGTCACCATTGAAAACATGAAATTGACCATCTTTGGGATTTAGAAAACACCACTTCAATTGGATAGGAGAAATCTTATTGAAAATAAATCAGTTTCTCCTATTGCTATTGTTGTTGTTATTGTTATGTGCCGTCGAGTCGGACTCGACTCATAGCGACCCCTCCTTGGGTTGCTGAGGCAGTATCACTACGGAAGTAGATTGCCCCATCTTCCTTCTGAGGAGTGGCTGGTGGGTTTGAACCGCCAGCCTTCTGGTTAGCAGTCAAGTGCCTTAGCCACTATGCTACTACAGCTCAAATGCATGACAACCACAATGTCAATGCCATGTGTGGGTAAAGCCAACACAATTACATTTGGCAAGATAAGTCCCTCTGAGAATCAGACATATTTTATGCTTGATTCAGGGTCTATATCAGTGTGGGATGCAGTTCTCTTATATTTCTCCCTCATTGACCTCCTCTGCACTTAAAAATGAAACAAATCAATGTCTGGAAAAACAGCCATTATCTGTCTTTTTCTAGCCTTTGAAAATACCCAGAAATTGCCTGATTTAGTGAATACTCCATTCATTTGTCCTGGAGTTTAAGGCTCACTCTCTTGTCACCATGGAAACAAATTCACATCCCAAGGACACTGATTCAGTACCTACCTCCTAATGATAATATATAGCGTGAGCTCTGAAGAGAAAAATGGATGTATATTAGGTCCCCTTGGTGAGCCGAATGGTGTCCACTGAAGCCATGAATCTTCTCCATGTCCCATCTTTGTCCTGGGTTTACATTTGCTGTGCAGCAGTGCATGGTAAGGGGTTTAATATTTTAATCCCCTGCCTGTGAATTATTGCATTTGTGTGACCAACTCAAGTACTAGATTGGTTTCATACAAGCAGTAGTTGCTGAATATTTGATAACAGGCACCCATTTGCCTTGGAAAGTCAAAAAATTAGCTACAGGGATCTAACTCTAGCAGAGGCTGCAATAAACTAATTAAGACCTATAAGTGATTCCAAGATCTGAAGATGAGCAAATCCAGGGAAAAAGGCCAATTAAAATGAGTCCACTAATAATGGGGCCCAGCATTTCATAAAAATACTTGGAGGGTGCTTTCATTGGAATTTCATTTTAAGAAATAAAAATTGTAAAGACAAAGTTATTTGATCTTACATTCTAAAAATTTTAGGTTATAACAGCCAGAATGGTTGAAAATTTGGATTGAATAAAGCATGAAACAAGTATAGAAGTTTTTGTTGTAAATTTTCCAGCAAAATTTTAATAGCGTAGTATCATGTCATTTCCTCACGTCTTCATGTTTCTTTCTGCTGTAGAATAAACTGTCTAACTAGGTGACTCTCTTCTGTGCCTTCTTCTCCATCCAGTCCCCTACCCTTACACATCCTGTATGAATCCCTTGTAGATTCTGTCCCTTTGTGTTCTTGGACTACTCTCCCTGCTCATAATCCTCATGCTTCATTTAGTTTAGGTGTACCATCTTTACTAAGAAAGTTCAGAGTCACTTGACTTTTTCCTTGTCCCCAGACCTTCCATAGGTTTTATCTGTTCCACTCACACTGGCGCTTAATCACATAGTAATCTGTAATGTTTTAGAGTCCTTGGGTAGTGCAAATGGTTAATGTGTTTGACTGCTAATCATTGTCAGTTTGAGTCCACCTAGAGTCACCTAGGAGGAAAGGCCTGGTGACCTACTTCAAAAAAATCAGCCGTTGGAACTCTATGAAGGACAGTTTTGTTCTAACATACATAGACCCACTGCCATCAAGTTGCTTCTGCCCCATAGAGATTCCCACTGGGTTTCCAAGGTGGTACATCTTTATGGAAGTAGATTGCCCCACCTTCCTTCCATGGAGTGGCTGGTGGGTTTGAGCTGCCATCCTTCTAGTGAGCAGTCAGATGGCTCAGGCACTGCGTCACCAGAGCTTCTTTGACGTACATTGGGTCACTGTGAATTGGAATCGACTCTATGGCAACTGGTCTTAATTCCTAACTTTATTTAAATGATGCATTTTTTATGCCTTTTTCCTACCCACATAATTTGCATGAGAGAAGGGATGGTGTGTCTTGCCCGTAGTGAAAAGCCACTCACAGAACTGGATATCAATAACCCACCGTTGAGTTGAGTTGAAGTGATTCCTGAGTCTTTTCCCCCATGTTGTTAAACTTTGATTCTACTTTTTTTTTACAGCTGCTGAGGTTTTGTAATGAAATTCCATAAGCAGCTATTTCAAAACATTTTTAGACTCGCAGGATGATTGAAGGAATACGGGTAATTCACGTGACTGAAAACTTGACTGTGTATTGAGCATTTCTTAGTTTATCAGTCTTTGAAACCCTCCAGAGAAAGGCAGTAGTGATCACTAGGTGCTTTGAGGCTTTATCCCAAAAAGGGAGAAAGTGAAGGAATACAAAAGAGGAGAGATTTCCTAAGAAAAAAAAATCCCTTTGGTAAGGCCTCAAGTGATTGACAGAAACTCTCTAGTTGTGAAAATGAGAAATGGATTTGGTGATTGCTAGCTTAGTAAGTGAAGCCCATGAGTGATGCCAATGGTTAATGTACTCCCCAAAGCCTGGAGATTTATATCCATCCAGACACACTTTGGAAGAAAGCCCTGATGATCTCTACTTCTGAAAAATCAGCTGTTAAACATCATATGGAGCACAAGTCTACTGCGAAGCCATGAGTCACAGTCGCCTTGAGGACTACTGGATTGGTACTGAAGCAATTAGTCAACCAGCTGAAAGGAAATGTAAGCAAATTCTAGCTTCCTGGTTTTGCACTGGACATTGTTCTAAGAGTTAGAGGATACTTACTATTAAACACATTGTTTAAACTATGACATATTGATATCACTTGCATGGCATTTTATAATGATTGTTCTGATTCACTGACTCTTCCCTGTCTTGGAAATATTTCTTATCCTCACTTTGACCTCTAGGTGGCACAAACTGTTAAGTGCTTGAATACTGGCCCAGAGGTTGGTAGTTCAAGCTCACCTAGGTGCTTCTTGGAAGAGAGGCCTGGGAATCTGCTTCCAGAAGTTCACAGCCTTGAAAACCCTGTGGAGCAGTTCTATTCTGACATACTTGGGGTTGCCATGAGTTGAAGCGGAGTCCATGACACCTAGTTATTTTATGTAAACCCAAACCTACTGGCATCAAGTTGATTCAGAGTTATAGTGATCCTATAGAACAGAGTAGAACCGCCCTATAGGGTTTCCAAGGCAGTAAATCTTTAAGGAAGCAAACTGCCTCATCTTTCTTCCATGGAACAGCTCATGGGTTCGAATCACTGACCTTATGGTTAGCAGCCAAATGCTCTAACCACTTTGCCACCAGAGCTCCTTGGTTAATTTACCTATAAGGGGTTATTTCTTGAGTTTTCCTTACGTTTTCTATTTTACAATTATTTGATGGGAAGAAATGGTCAAAGAATTTGTTTCTGTTAAACCAACCACTTCATTCACTGTAGCAAGCTCAGAGCTAAAGAATTTTCCCCCTAACACAATCATGCACTGATGCCGACTTGTACATGCTTACCACCGTTCCATGATGTACACTTCTGTCCTATATGCCTCTGTGTGAGCTTCTCCCTTCTTGTGGAGCTCCCTCCTCTTCTATGTCCACACATCAAAGTCCTACCCATCTGTTGGGACTCAGATCATCTGACCCTTCATCCTGCCCTCTGGCTCAGAAGACATGTGCCTTTTTCAGCTCCCCTAGTCTTTTAGCATAGTGCCTAAGGCACTTGACTGCTAACCAGAAGGTTGGCAGTTCAAACCCACCAGCCACTCTTCGGAAGGAAGGTTGGGCAATCTACTTCCGTAGTGGTACCACCTCGGAAACCCAAGGAGGGGTCGCTATGAGTCGGGTCCAACTCGACGGCACATAACAACAACAACAACAACAACAACAACAGTCCTTTGTTTTATTCTCATGACCCCAAGGTTGTGTTTCTGGTTTTATAGATTGTATGTTTTTATAGATTGTATGCTTGTAGAGAGCAAGGGCCCTAACTTGCACCTTTCTTGTCTGTGCTTCACCAGGAGGTGAAGCTTCACCACTGTCTGCAGTGGGCACAGTCAGCTACTTCCATGCTAGAGCCAGCCGAGAAACTGTGCTGGTTGTTAACAGTTGGAGCTTAGGACCAAACTCCATGGAAATGACTTCTAGAAACTTGAGCTCCATTCTCAGTAATTGGAATTTCAATGGTTAATTGATAGGTATTAAGAAATAAGATACATTTCTTGTTAGTAATAAGATTTTAGGCTCAGAAGAATTTGTGGAATCGTAGCTAAGAATCCAGGGACAAGATACCTCCTCTGGTTTGAGCCCAAGTGGCGAGAACAACAGGCTGTAAATCAGGCTCAAAGGCAAGAGAAAGAAGGAAGCTGAGCAGCCTGGAGGAGACCCATTCAGCAGGGGGAGATTTCTCCTTTTTCACAAAAGGCATCAGTATCTTCCCTAGGGAAGGTACTGCACTGAATTAAAAGCTTCGCAGTTGCTTCTTTAGAATATGGAGGTAAACAAGGGCAATTTAGTGTTGGAAATCATTTTTGACTCTGTTCTGTTTTTCATAGGCATTTTCTGATTTTACATAGAAGGCAGCCCCGGTCCTCATCCCCTCCTTGGCCATATATGGTAGTGTGGCATGCTATGACTCTAGCCACAAGTGCCTACGTGCTTCTTATCTGGACACTCTCACTCCCTCGATGCATTTCCTAGACATGATTTTGATGTCATAAGATTTAAATGCACTGTCTAGGAGTCCCATAAACCCCTTCCTCTGAAAGCCTGGCTTAGTAACTGTATCATATGAGAGTCTAAGCTTATTACTCCAAACTTTAAATAGTTTAAAATAATGATTTTTATTGGTCTATATTTTCGCATTTTATTATGAAACATTTTTAAAATAAAGAAAATTGAAGGAATAGTATATTTAATTCCTCTTATTGTCCCCTTAAATTCAATAATTATAAATATTTTTCAAATTTGCTTTAGTATCTATTAATCATCTATCTCTTTGCCTAGCTATCATCTGTTTATCAATTCTGTTTTGCTGAACCATTTGCAAGTTAGTTGCAGACTTCATGGCATGTTGTTGTTGTTGTTGTTGTTGTTGTTATTGTTATGTGCCGTCGAGTCGGCCCCGACTCATAGCGACCCCTCCTTGGGTTTCCGAGGCAGTATCACTACGGAAGTAGGATTGCCCAACCTTCCTTCCGGGGAGTGGCTGGTGGGTTTGAACCGCCAGCCATCTGGTTAGCAGGCAAGTGTCTTAGCCACTATGCTACCAGAGCTCCCTAATAGCACTTCTAAATGCTTCAGTAAGTATAGCTCCTAAGAGTTAAGAACATTCTTCTACATAAACAATATACTATGAACATATCTAAGAATATTAATTAAAAATTTTATAATATTATCAAATATTTAACCAATATTCAAACACTCTCAATGGGCTTAAAACTTACTGTTTTTTAATTAGTTTGCTAGGAGCTCTGGTAGCATAGTGCCTAAGGCACTTGACTGCTAACCAGAAGACTGGCAGTTCAAACCCACCAGCCCTCCTTGGAAGGAAGATGGGGCAATCTACTTCTGCAGTGATACTGCCTCAGAAACCCAAGGAGGGGTCGCTATGAGTCGGGTCTAACTCAACGGCACAAAGCAACAACAACAACAACAATTAGTTTGCTAGCATAAGTCCCAAAAGCCTCGGAAAATGAGTCAGATTTCAGAGGATGGAGAATTGTAAGGAAAGGGAATGAAGTGGAACATGAATAAAATATAGAATTTGTAGCTGGGGTCCTGGCCTTGGAGAAGCCATTTTGCCTTTCTGAGTTCACTGGCAAAATGAAGGGGGTAGGTAAGATAATCCCTACAGCCTTTTCATATTCCTTCTCAAAAAATATGATTATAAATTACTAAGGTAAAAATATTATGCAAATGTACTCTGGTTTTTGAAAAAATGGTGTTTATTTCTTCATTCTTGATTAGGGATTTTTTAGTGACGAAAGTGCAAGGTAGCTTACCCTTTTAGAGTATCGTTTTCTCCCATGAAATAGTCATCTATTAACTACTGTACCCCTTGTTCCACTGGAGGAGGAACAGACTGCTGCAGAGTTTTGAACTTAACTTAGTTCCTTGTACCATTTATCCTGACTCTCAATTATTTCTGTTAGTCATTGAAAAGACGGTTTCATCCCTGCCAAAAAGGTTTCTTAATGTAGACCATTCAGTGTTCCCTGCTAACCAATGCTTTATTATTAATGAAATATTGTTTGAGTAATTATGGGGTGAGAGTGCTGAACAGAATGTCTGTGCTTGGCCTAGAACATGAAAAAAACTAGAAAGAGTAAGGTGGTCTTCTCTGATTGCATTTTTATTTTGCTGATGCACACTGTGTCCTGTTTTTTCCCCTAGTGGGCCAGAAGCACTCATCGATATAATAAATTTGGGAGATAAGTCTAACTCTGCCCACTCACCATATTCCTAGTGAGTTGGTTGCCGTTCTCTCCTCATTTATTTTCTTCCTATTTTTTTTTCATACACATCCTTTTCTCTCTCTCGCCCTTCTCCTTTCTTTCTCATTCATTCATTATATATGTACTACATGCCTTCTTGGCACCAGGCAAGGGGGAGTAGGGGTGGAGGCTATTGCAGAGGGGCATCCCCATACACCATTGATTTACTTCCAAGTCGGCTATAAAAAGAAAGAAGAAAAACAACAACAACAACAAAACAGTGTCTTTTGAGAGGACTCTGACTCATGTCAGCCCCGCGTGTGTCAGAATAGAACTGTGCTCCATGTGGTTTTCAGTGGCTGATTTTTTCTAAGTAGATTGCCAGCTCTTTCTTCCAAGGTGCCTCTGGATGAATTCAAACCTCCAACCTTTTGGTTAGCAGCTGAGTGCATTAACCATTGGCACCATCCATATCCCCCTTCCAAATGAAACAAGAGGATTGTTGCCTTGGAGAACGTGTTTGATCAGCAAAATGAAAAAGTAAAGGGGCCAGGGGGATGTATGTGGGGCACAGTACCTTCTTACAAAGCAATTTCCAAACAAGCTTCTGATGCAGGCAACAGAACTGATGTGGGCTGTGAAGGAGAAGGCTTAGTTCTATGTGACTTGCTCACACAAAAATGGAGATGCATTAGGCAGTGCCTTGGTGGTGGCCTGGTAAGTTTCACTTTTATGACAAGGCCATTTTATTCTATTCTAAAATGTTTCATCATTTAAATTTGAATAACTTTCCCAGGTATGGTGCTCAGAATTGGGTCATGTTCATCAATAAGGCTGTAAGTTCTATCATGCTCTCTCTTCCTTCGTCATGCCTAACCCATAAGCACCCCCCTCCAGATATTTAACATGAGTTATTTGAATCCATTCTCTCTGTCTTTCATAGTTACACAACTATGGAACACCAAATTTGTGTGTGCTTAAAAATGAAGGTTTAAATAAGTGGTACTGGTACTGTAAGACTCATTTTGCAAACTTGCCCCCCCCCCCACTCAGCACTGCTTTCCAGGATCCATCAATGTTGCCATAGTATAGATTCAGCTCACTACTTTTCCTTGCTGTAAAATATTTCATCAAATTGTAGAGTAAAAACGGAAATCTTTGTTAAAAACTATAGAGTGTTATTGAAGATACAGAAGTACATAAACTGGAGGAAACACAAAAATTAAATCAATGCACTAAGTGCCCCTCTGAACTGTTCAGCTACAGGGGTTATAAAGGCAAAATTCAAAACCATGAAGGACAAGTTAAAGGGTATCATGATTGATTGGTAATTACGTGAGGTTGTATAAAGAATTTTTATTGATATTTGGAAATAAAACGTGGAAGAAAATTACAGGAGATAGACCTTGGCTACCTTCAAGTTTTCTGGAACAATTTTTTAAAATTAATATTTACAGCACATATTGACACCTGCAGGCCTCTTAATCTATGTAGCACATCTCAGCACCTAGTGAGCAGCTCTTGACCTAGTTAACAAAACTTTCTGAGAAGTGTAAAGCAGGAATAACTTCTGAGAAATGGTCAAGTGAGTGAAATGAGGTCAAATCTGAGTTAGTAAAATGGAGTCAGGTTTACACTTCAGCTAGAAGCTTTAGCCGTGTCAAATGCCTTGGCTTTTGGAATGCTCTTTGTCATTCTCTCCTTTTGATCAAGAATTTCTATAGAAATTTGCTGATCACCGTTATAAGAGTGGCTTCTTCTACATAGACTTACTTTTCTTCAGTTGATTGGATGGCTGCCTAATTAGAATAGTCTTTTAAGACCCATGACACTATACTTAAAGGATAACATGGCACCATCTCTTTTGTCTTCCCCATGCCTTATTTGGGACCTCAGTTTCTGTGATCTTTCAGGGTGAGGACACATGTAGAGACAAGCTGAATTGGAAGAAACCATTAGAGGAGATGAACTTTTAGCTTAAGTGTGAGATCTAACCACTGGAACTGAGGTTCTTTCACAGAACTTAATGTGTTGTATTGCAAGCGAGTAATTGATTGATTACAAAGACCTGACATGCATTTCACAAAACATTTGATTAAACAGACAATTAGTACAATATCATTAAGACTAGACTGGCTCGTAGTATGGAATGAAACCAAGATTTTTACACCACTGGTTAAACAATTGAAAATGTCAAAAGTCAGAGAATGAGGAGTTGGTTTCAAGATTGATAAATAACCAGGTAGCTTTTTGTCAAATCTCTATTCCTTGTTCTACCTGCCCACTGGTAATTACTCAGGTGCAACAAAAGGTGTTAATAATGGCACATCCTCCTCCCTGTTGTGCTAAAATAAAGTCAAGAGCTCTTTTATTGTCTATTTTAGCTAAAGATGTCAAAGTTCTTCAATATCATTAGCTAATTGCTCCATAGTGGCTCACATGTTTCAGATATCTCTTTCTAATTGGGCTACTCTGTAGAAGATGAAGAATGATCTAAGAAATCTTTGTTCCAAGCCAGAGTATTTGCCTAAAGGATTGTGAGAGCTTTAAGTGTCTTTGACTTCTCTGTGATGTCTGATAAAGATATTGTAACCATTAGCTCAATGTTAAGTTTCATCATAGAAATGAATGTCTAAAGGAACTCTTTAAAGACCCAAAGACCCAGGGTGCACTTACTCATCATGTCCATCCAAACAGGATAATGCCCAAGTATAAGGCTCATTATTTGATTTTGGTTCCTTTTTTGTGGGAAAATTTCCTGCACATAAAAATACATATCCATATGGAGCATAGATCATGTTATTTCTAGTATAATTTTGTGGAAAGAGAATGGTATGATTAGCTTATTCAAGCCAAGGTCCTGTTGAAGAGTGGTTGCAAATGGGCAGCCATCCCCATTAGAGGGTATCTGAATTGAATACAAAGGGAAAAAAATTGAATTAATTTTTTATGCAGTCAGATTAACAAGGAGTATCTGAATGACAGGGGGTAGCTAGGGCATTCTCCGAGTTGGAGTAGATAGGTAATGTGACAAAAAGGGGGAGGTCTGCATAATCTAGGATGAGCTTGTCTGTGTAGTGTAAAGCAAGTCCTCAAACGTTCCTGGACCTGGTTGGTTGTTATGGGTTGGATTAAAATGAGAGCATAGTACCTGGTGTTGGGATTGCAATCCAAGAAGATGCCATAGTCTGACACATAAGGCTTGCTTAAAGGTGATACTGTAGTTAATGGTAGCAAGAGGTACAGAGCTATAGTTTAGTAAGGGAGAAAGAAGCTAACTAATCTGAATTTTCATGTACAACTGTTGGAGAAGGATGACAGATCCAACATTCAGTGAAATTATTTGAAGCTAATCTGAGTGCTCAGCAAAACTTTGGTAAAATGATCATGATAACTGTCAATACTTTGATCCTTTTCTTGTTTACAGCTTTGGACTATTTCCAAATCTATTTTTCTAGGAAACACTTTGGGAATGGCTTTTAAAAGATTGTGAGCTATATTCTTTGCTCGATTCCTTAACCCCAGAGACATTTGCTCAATAGCTAAAAATTGTTCTAGGTGTTTCCAGTTAGTTTCTTCCATCCATAATTGGGCTTCCCCAGGTTGCACTAATATATTTATTAATCAATATAAATCTGACAAACCAGATCTATAGGTTTCTATTAAAATTTTGAATTCATTTTTGAATTTTTGATGGTCTTTGTGTGTCTTGGGAAATTCTTTACTATAATGTGAAGCTCTGCTTTAGAAAAAAGGGTGAAAATAATTTGTAGAAGCTTCCCAGTTCCTCTGAATACTTTATTTTAAAAGACATTTCAGGAAAAACAAGAGAAATGGGTTTACTTAGTTGCTCTTCTGTTGGTTCTTTAAAGAAGAAAGGTAGCTCAGACAATGTATTGTTAGAAGCAGAAGAGTAGGAAGGGTGAGGAGGATAGAGTGAAATTACCACTGGAAGGGCAGAAGGTGCACCTGCAGAGCCCTGGTATTATAATTCCTTGTTTTTTTCGGTTAGTTTAGAAACTGTACTTTTTAATGAGGCAACTTTACTATTTGATGTCTTTTAGAAGCTTCAAAATGCGAATTAAAATAAATGTCCCATCGTTTTTGTTTAACATGAGAGCTTTTTCTTTTCTCATTTACTACTCATAAATACAGATTTAGACAATTCAAACAAACCTCAAAAGTGGGCACATATTTTCTAGGCAGCCCTTGGTGAGATTATACCAAACAGAAATATATAAACAAGTGGCAGAGCCATAATGTTTGTCCATATATTATGCAGGAGTACTGGTTGGGAACTCTGCATTGCCCCTGCACATGGCATTTCCCATTTGTAAGGAAATTTCTAGTTTATTCAAAATTTATGTCTCTCAAACTGAGCAAAATCCTAATTGCTGCAAGATTTGGACAATGTGTTGTTTAAACCAGTTCATTTGTTTTGTTGTGTGAGGTTTTGCTTGTGGCCAGCAGGCTGCCTTATACTCTGGCCGGTCTCATGGCATTAACTGAGTCTGTGGCAGGTGATTAACCTATTAACTTTTATTGATTGATCCATGCCCTTTGCAGCTTATGGAGCCTGAGAGTGCATAAACTTTAAAATTTCTAGAGCAGCCATTTTACAAATACCAAGAAATGTATCTATTTATGACACCAAGAAATATATCAATTTATGACACCAAGAAATGTGTCAAAATCCTAGCTAGAACAGCAACTTACCTAGAACCTCACACCACTGCCAATAGTGGAGGCAAAACCTGGCAAAAATTAATGCACAACTAAAATGAAAACAGACAAAACAAGACACGACAGACAGAGGACAGCACAAGACTAAATCTTTCAACAAACCTTGAAGAACTCAAATGCTAAGATGTGGAGTTCAGTTTGAGAAGCCATTTACCTGTCTGTGATCTCCTGAGTTCCATGGAAACAGAGAGCTTCAAGGGTCTCATGCTGGACTAGGGCCCATTTCCTCAGTCCTCTGGGGCTGCTGCCCATGATGTGCCTTTGAATCTCACTTCTGACACCAAATGTAGTAGTGTTAAAACTCATGTCTCTGTTAAAAATTAAACAGAGCTTTATTGAAGGTGTAGAAGTACAATTTAAACTGGGGGAAACATAAAGTGAAAGAAGTTCACCGAGTGCCCCCCTGAGCTGTTCAATTACAGAAGTTATAAAGGCAAAAGTCACAAATATGAAGAACAGATTAAAGGGCATGGTGATTGGTTGGTAATTATGTGAAGTTGTCTACAAATCATTCTTCCTGGTAATTGGAAATACTTGTAGAGGAAAATTGCAGGAGATAGACCTTGGCTACCTGCAAATTTCCTGGAACAATTTAAAGAGATAATATTTAGAGCACATCTTGACAACTTCAGGCCTATCTTATTCTAAGTGACATATCTTAACACCTAGTGAGACTCTTGACCTAGTTGGCAAACTTTCTGAGAATTGCAAAGGAGAACTAACTTCTGAGAAATGGTCAGGTTAGAAAAATTGGATCAAGGCTACATTTTAGCTAGAATCTTTAGCCATGTCAAATGTCTGGATTTTAGAATATTTTTTATCTACACAAATGTAGATTTTGCTTGGACATTTGTCCAGTTTCAGTTCTTTGCAATTACAAACAATGGTGCAGTTGTGCAGGTTGCCTTGTGTATGTATGAGGATATACCCACTGTTGTCCCCAGCTCTGCTATTTTCAAAATTGTCGAACTTGTAGAAAAGTTGAAAGAAGTTGCAATAATCACCTGCTTTCCTTTAATTTATATTATCTACTTGTTTAATTTTGCCATATATGCTCTTTCTTATATGTGTATGCATATATACACATCACACACACACACACATATTTTACTGATCCTTTGAAAGTTTCAGGTCTCACTCTGAAATATTTCATCATACAGCTCCTAAAAACATTCTCTTATACAGCCACAATACAGTTACCATACCAAAAAATTAATGATAATGACATAATATCAAATAAGTGTCAATCTAGGGTATGCATATTTTTATTTCAACAATCACTGCATAATCCTCTCCAAAGCGTCTGTACCAATTTATTGTTCCCAACAGCAATGCTTGAAAATATTTCCCCCCTACATTCACCAGCATCTCATTATCTGACTTTAATTTTTGTTAGTCAGATAGGTAAAATGTATCACTTTTACATTTACCTTTTTAAAAAGAAAATTCATCCACAAAAACATGTAATGCAAGTAAAAGATTATATCTTTAATTGTCCAGAGGAAATGAGATCCCAATTTGATTTCCAGCACAAGATTATAAGTCATATGTCTGTGAGCAGTTTAGAACAGGATACTCATATTTTTCTGAGGATTAAGGAAAGAAATATAATATAGTTTACTTCTTCATTTTATAAAGTAGACTGTTCAGTGAAAAGTCTTGTCAGAGAATGTTTTGACACAATTATCTTGGGATCTGAAATGTTTTCAGTGCAGTATTAATAGTTTCATTTAAAAATTCATATAAAATTAATAATTTTAGCATTAGAATAGCCAGCGGATATGAAATCCTAACACCGAGAATAGAGAGGAACCAAAGAACAAATTGTATATCTTCACTCTTCTTGATGTTAAAACTGATATTAAAACTTTTTTATTAATTGGGGGAAAAAAACCCCAAAGACCTCTTAAGTTTAAATGTTCTTGACAACTAATAGACATGACGTGCTCCTGACCAAATAGTGATAGAATTTTGTTTATTTTCTTATCTATCCATTGCCATCGAGTCAATTCTGACTCATATGGACCCCCATAGGGTTTCCAAGGCTGTAAATTGTACAGAAGCAGACGGCCTCATCTTTCTCCTGTGGAGCAGCTGGTGGGTTCAAACTGCCAACCTTTTGGTTAGCAACCCAGTACTTTAACCACTACACCACCAGAGCTCCTTACTTATGCATAACTAATAAAAGCGATGCATCCCTACTACCACCATTAACAATATACTTCTAACTGAAAAGGACATGTATATTTGTGTATGCATGTATGCATAAAAATGATCTAAAACAACTTTGTATTAATGTAAAACTAATACTTACTGGCCCTAGGGGATGCCCCCAGGCATAAGGCAGTCACCTGCCACACCCAAGGCTGGCGGTTGAAACCCACCAGCCACTCCTCAGAACGAAGGTTGGGCAATCTACTTCTGTAGTGATACCGCCTTGGAAACCCAAGGAGGGATCACTATGAGTTGGATCCCACTCCACGACAGTGTGCTTGGTTCGGTTTTAATACTTACTGAGTGTTTTTTGTGTGCACTGTTCCCAGTGCTTGTGCCATTATTCCCATTTTCCAGATGATTCCACTGAGGCCTTGTTCAAAGTTAAGCAGTATGTGAGTTGCAGACCTAAGTTTGAGCACAGGCAACTCTCTTAATTTCCTCTATTCTAACTCCTGACTAGGAAGGTTTTCTGTGTTACTTTTTTTATTTTTATTTTTTTGTATTTTTCTTTTATTGTTGTGGAAAATATACACAACAAAACATACACCAATTCAACAATTTCTACATGTACAATTAAGTGACACTGATTACATTCTGCAAGTTGTATAACCATTCTCACCCTCCTGTTCTTAATTGTTCCTCCTCCAGTAACATTATGGGCATTTTAATTATGCTGCTTAACATAACTAATTGTATTTGGTTGTAAGAACTCAGAAGTCTGAAGACAGTAAATAAAACAAACTAAGGTAAAGTAATACTGATTTTAAAATTAATTTTTGTTTCTTTGAAGTATTGAGGTAGAATTGCAATGGTAGAACATTCTGGAAGATGTTCTTGCCCTCTCAGTGAACTGGGTCTTTTGTTGCATTTGTTTCCTTTGTATGTCAAAGAGTAATTGTACATTATGAGATGATCTTGGAATTGTTAAAGGAGAAACAGGTAAATATTATACATAATATACTGTAACAAAAAAGATAATCAAATTCACCATTTGGTGTAACTTGGAACACATGTCACAGAGTATGTGAAAAGAGTATCAGTTTTCAACTTTACTTTGGAAAGTTCATCAATGAATCCTCTGTTTTATGCCAAAAATCAAAGCTTAAAAGGCCTACAAATTCTCAGAACATCTTTTGTCCCATTATTTGTATTTCTCAATCTTTTTCTCAGATTTGCTCATCTCTTCTCTTTCAACCTCCACCATTCCTTCACATTTCATAGCCAACTCCCACCAAAACAAAGCAGATAAACAAGCAACTCCCCCCACAATCTGAATATCATGAATTCTTTCCATTTTATTGTAGAGTTTTCAGAGAAGAAGGTTATTTCTTGAGTTGCATTTCTTTATATCAAGGATATATTGCAAGTATTGCCATACTGAAATCACTGTAGATATTTTCTGCAAAAGGATCCAAGAAGAATGAAAAGTTACCCTTTCCAAAAACAAAGAGCACACTATTAAGCTCTTTTTCTTATTGTTTCTTGTTTCTCAAAGATAATCCTTGGATCTGGTAAAAGAATAATACTTTCTGGACATTTTTCACTCTATATCCTCCTGTGAGGATAGAATTGCCAAGACTTTAGGAGCAAGGGAGGGGTCTGTGAAAGAGGGTTTCAGTTTCAGGCCAGATGCAGTGATGCAGCTTCAGAACTTGATGGCCTAGTGATTGTGGGTCATTGAATGATGGCTGTGTGTGTGCACACACGTGTGTGACTCTGTCCCCATTGTTCTGATCTCTCGAGTAGTCTTGTTTCTGCCACAAATGCAGTTCATGCTGGTAGAGGGAAGGCTGGAGTTGACATAAGGGTGGAAATCTCTGACTTGTGTTCTCTCCTCACTGTACCTCCTCTCCTTCCCCTGCCCTATCCACAGTGCAGAAGACTTTAAATAATCTCGGTCAGCACATCCAAGCTTTGTCTACACACACTCAAACATCTGTGCCCTTGCCACACTCATGCCTAAGAAAGTGTACACCAGTGACATGTCCATCTTTAGGTGAGTGGATTGGGAAAAGGCCCAGCAAAAAGGCTTTAGGGCCATTTGGAAAGTGAAATGTCAAGATCTTTAGTGCCTGGAGCATGGCCTTGAAGCTGGGCAGAGGACAGAGAGCATGGACTACAAGTGGGTGTATCCCCTTGGCCCTGTGGACTGCTTGCTCCATGGGGTGGAAGGTTGGGCAATCTACTTCTGCAGTGATACTGCCTCAGAAACCCAAGGAGGGGTTGCTATGAGTCAGATCTGACTCAATGGCACATAACAACAACAATATTAGCATTGGCTCCTTTGTCCAACACGAAGAGTGGCACTGTGTTGAGCCCTAGAATATGAGAACAGTTGCAGGATGCAATTTCGTTTTTAGCCAGCCAACATTTGAATGTCTGTTCTGGGCAGATTGTTACCCTAGGTGTTGTGGGAAGATACCAACTATGAAGCTAGTTTTAATTTAGTCATGGGGGAGAGAAAAACTGACTTAGAATAACTACAAAACAACTGAGGAGCAAGGGAAAATGGTTAATCTGTAATTGTTGAATAAGGGAATTTTTAGTGAAATGAAGTAAAGTGATGATCCTAACTGGAGCAAAAAGGCTGGTTTCAGGATCATAGGATGTTGGAGACTGTGGAAACTAGGGCTGGAAAACTGAAATGGTTTCAGGGATCCAGCAGATACCATAAATGTGTGAATGGATTTGGTTGGTGTAAGGTAGTAGGGACTGGGGATAGAGTGGGAATGTTTTTGTTGCAGTACAGAATATATGTTACATCAAAATACTTTCAAATTTAAAAAATAAAAGTTAAACAAATCTTAGACAGATAAAAAGACAATGGGTCCCTGAACCCAAATTTCTGTGGTTATTAATGAAGACCCCTCCTTGGGTTTCCAAGGCAGTATCACTACAGAAGTAGATTGCCCAACCTTCCTTCCGAGGAGTGGCTGGGGGGTTTGAACCAGCAGCCTTCTGGTTAGCAGTCAAGTGCCTTAGGCACTATGCTACCAGAGCTCCGTCATATCCATGCAGAAGCTTAATAACTTGATTGTGTATCTACATTGACTTCTAATAAAGTAATTTTAGTTAAGGATGTTGCTTTGCATAGAAAATAAGCAGGAGGAGAAATGTTGTAAAATGAAAATTCTGACGCATCCCTAAAAACAGTCCTGATGTTGGTTAAGATAAGTGGGAGCAATGAAGATCCCTTTTCCCTTTCATGTTAGAGGTTAAACAAGAAAGTTTGCTATATTTAGAAATTGTAAAGAAACCACTCATTCTTCTTTTCATTTCTGTAAAAATTCTGCCAACACTTATTATGTCCAGTTTCCCGAAGCCAGTGCAAGCACCATTCTCAACCAAGAACCTCTTCCTAACCCTTCCTGTTATTATCAGAAACACCAATTTCCTGATCTCAAAGATTATAATTCCTGTTTCTAACCTTGATGCTCAAATCCAGTCATCCAAAACATTGCTTTTCCTTCTTCCCTTCATGCCCATAGTTATTACCCTTAGCACTCATCAGAATAATATTTGAATGCTGCTTTCCATAATTGAAAGTGTTTTAATTCTCACAACAGGTTGGGGATAGGTAGATGATGGGGGTAGTATTAATCTGCCCATTTACTTGATGAGGAAACTGAGGTTCAGAATATTGATGTAATTTGACTAACTTAACTAGCAAACTTAACTAGCATAAATTACTAGTTAAGTCACAAACTTAACTAGCATATTCTAAAGCTGGGATTCCAGCATGGATAGGCTCTTTAGCTCCAAGAAAAAAATATCAACCCAAAATGGATTGCCTAGCTATATTTATTTTGGCATATCCTTCTCCATTGTTCCAAAGGAAAAAACAAACAAATAAACAAAAACCGTAAGACCATATGTGTACCATTGGGATAAAATGAGAACAATTCATAAATCTCTCTCCTTTGATTTTCTATACCTTGGAGGAAAAACCTTTGTTATCGAAGCAAGGGCATCCTAATAGTTAATAGAATAAGGAAAGAGAGCGTTTTTTGCCTTTTTTTTTTTTCTTACAACAGGATTTCTTTTATATGTTTAATTACAGGCTTTGAAGTTATATCAAGTTGACTTTTGGCAGAAAGATGTTTTTTGTAAAAGTAGGTCACTGGAGATATAATTAATACAGATAATAGCTGTTTCATATACAGATTTCTTTTAGCTGAAATGACGTCATTTGCTTATGTTTTCCCACTGTCTGTAACAAAGCAGCTAGTTGGGCCGTGTTTTTCAGCTGGCTTTACAGCAAGGTCAAAAAGTACATCCTCTCACTGTAATCACTGTAAGAAATATGGCAGCCACTCCCACAATTTTCTTACTGGAAAGCTGGATTTTTTTTTTTTTTTTTTAAGGCAGAGGTTATATGAAAAGGAAAAGCTGGTTAATTGTGGATTTTAATTGTGTTCAAGCGGGGAGTTAGAGTTGTAATGCCAGAAGGAGCTTGAAGTCTCCCCCACTTCAATAAAGCAAAGTTATACTTAGGATGGAGTCCCTGGTGGTGCATATGGTTAACATGCTTAGCTACTAACTGAAAGGTTGGAGGTTCAAGGTCACGCAGAGGCCCCTGAGTGATCTACTTCCAAAAACATCAGCCATGGAAAACCTATGGAGCACAGTTCTGTTCTGATTCACATGGGGTTGCCATGAGTCAGAGTTGACTCAACGGTAGCTGGTTTTTATACTTGGGTAGACATACACTTTATTGACCATCCTGGTTATGCTTAACCCACCCAAGAGAGAAAAGTCCAGCCTGAGTTTATAAACACCTTCCCACATAAAGGATAAGTGGTGCTGGAGGTTATTACTAGTCAAGAATCATGAGATTGCCCCTTGGAAATTTTAAAAAATATATAGTTAAGTAAATTTTTTGGCTATCAGAGACACATTGAAAAATTTTTACTCAAATGTTTGGTTTTAGTCATTCTTGAGCTCGTGGTTCTGGGACGAATGAAGGGGAATTTTGGCTTAGAGTAAAGGAAATGACCTTCTTCATGTGGGTGGGGACTCATGCCTTAGCATTAGTGCCCATCCTAGACACTAAGTATATACACAATGAATAACGATTGGAATGGCTGTAAACACATCCTGAATGGGATTGTGACTTTACTTGATTCATAGTTGTACACCGAAAAAGAAGGTTCTTTCCGAGGTTGAAGCAATAATCAATATCATTTGAAGGGAAATCAAGAATTGAGTAAGTACAAACTTGTTTTTCGATTTAGGGGTTGAGAGAATAGTTAAAGGTGGAGAGCTTACTTCATTTGTGTTGGAAAAAGCATCTTTGATTTAAATTAAAAAGTTCCCAAGGGTATGTTGTTATTAGATGAGGAGTGCTAAGTAAGGTGATATGAGGTAATTCTTCAATTATTCAGGCATTTATTGAGCAACAACTCGATGATAAGTGTTGTCTGAGTATTAAGTACAAAGGTATAGAAGACAGTTCCTGATTTGAGGGAATTTACAAATATATAAGAAGATATGTAAACATACAGTTATAATACATCATGACAAATGCAACAATAATGGAATAAAAAACAAATAGACAAAAGTCACTGCCGTCGAGGTGATTGGACTCATAGCAGCCCCTCCTTGGGTTTCTGAGGTGGTATCTCTATGGACATATGTTGCCCAATCTTCCTTCAGAGGAGTGGCTGGTTTGAACGGCCAGCCTTCTGGTTAGCAGTCAAATGCCTTAGGCACTACGCCACCAGAATGTAAGGATATAAAAGGGAGAAGAGAATGAATCTTCCTGGGAATTTAGGGGATTCATGGAAAAGGTGATGTTCAAGCTGTGTGGACAGTGAGATGAATGAGTTGGCCATGGAGTCAGTAGGACCACTGGGATAGAGAAAGGAAGGCAAGAAATTGCATGTCCTGAGTTTCAAGTGGTTGAAGTAACCTTGCCAGCATTTTGGTATCACTTCACTCACAGGTTCTTAAACTAGACATTTCAAGGGAAAGTTCAGAAATTTTGATCACAATTGTGGGCTGAAAACCCATCTGAATATATATCTTAAATCTAAATGGAACTAACTTCTTATCCTTACAAAATGCTGAGGAGGACTTTGAGAGAATAATTTCTTAGCTATCCAGAATTGGTGGATGATAGCGCATTGTGCTTTTTCAAGCTCTACAGTGTTGGAATTCCCATGTTTTCATTCTTAACCCGGTCCTATATTAAATTGCATGAAGAGCTACCTTTCTTTAGCATTTGGTTTATTTTAGTTTAAATTTATCTTTAGGGGTGGGGGCAGATGGACACAAAAGTGAGCCAGGTACTCTGTA
>NW_006921592.1:10763855-10765041 GCF_000298275.1 Orycteropus afer afer | reverse complement strand
AGTCAGGAAATCAGATGTCGTATTGTATTGGGAAAATCTGCTGCAAAGGACCTCTTTAAAGTGTTAAGAAGCAAAGATGTCACTTTGAAGACTAAGGGACGCCTAACCCAAGCTATGGTATTTTCAGTTGTCTCATATGCATGTGAAAGCTACACAGTGAATAAGGAGTACCAAAGAAGAGTTGATACCTTTGAATTGTGGTGTTGGCAAAGAATACTGAAAATACCATCGGGTGCCAGAAGAACAAACGAATCTGTTCTGGAAGAAGTGTGGGTGGAATGCTTCTTGGTAGGAGAATGACCAGACTTCCTCTCACCTACTCTGGTCATGTTGTCAGAAGGGACCATTCCCTGGAGAAGGATATCAGGCTTGGTAAAGCAGAGGGTCAGTGAAGAAGGGGAGACCCTCAATGAGATGGATGGACACAGTGGCTGCAATGACGGCCTCAACCATAGCAAGGATTGTGAGGCTGGTGCAGGACGGGGCAGTGTTTTGCTCTGTTGTACATGAAGTTGCTAAGAGTCGGAGCTGACTTGACAACAGTTAACAACAGCAACAAAATATTTTGGCTGAAAGTTGAGCCACAGGGGTGAGTTCAGTTCCAGGCCTGAAGGCTGTCTAAGGAGGTTCCACCGGTCTCTATCAGACCAGTAAGCCTGATCCTTTTTTTTTTTTTTTTGGATTTGACATTTTGTTCCACATTTTTCTCCCAGTCTATCCAGGACCTCCTATTGTATTCCTTTCAGTCTTCTCCTTTTCTAACATGCGCAAAATTAAACTTTTAGACAGTCATAACTGGTGTATAATGTTAAGTTCTGGCTTTACACTCATTCTTGTGTTCATCATCCTCATTACTCCTCATATTCCTCAGTGGTTCAGAGGATGAAGTCTTATCAGAGCCCAGCTGTTAAAATTTCCTGGTGAACATTTCTTTAAGAATGGGGAAAATGTTAATTTGCAGAAGCAGCAGTGAACTGTGACGACTCTCAAACCATTTATAAAGAATGCTTACTATCTGCCTTTTTAGAAAGTTAACTAATTATGACTCAGAGTCTCTTAGAGCAGAAAGTGATCTCATGAGTCTCCTTAGCAGTGAAATGAGTTGTATGTCTAATGAAAGAGTTAATATTTTAGCTGCACATCAGAGCTTATTTGGGTGGGTTTCTCCCTATCCTTTGTGTGGGTT
>NW_006921592.1:10755083-10763205 GCF_000298275.1 Orycteropus afer afer | reverse complement strand
TTTTTTTGGTTAATTAATAAAGATGTTTTTGCAGATTAATGAATCAAACAGACCATCAAATATAACAAAGCATCTATTATTTAGTTTTAATAAAATTTCCTGTGATTTGGAGCTCTATCATTTAATTTCTTTCAGCTTTCCCTTTTTGTTTCAAACACCTTGTATTAGCAGCCTCTTCTGGTGAGAGAGTGACCATGAACCCTAGTCACCAATTGTTTCCAGTTCTCGGTTGCTTAGGACATTGGTACGTTTCCTTTTATGGTGAAAAATAGCACCTCCTCTATTTGCAAGAGCTGAAGCTGGAGAAGGTGACATGTTTGTGATGCTGACATGGGAACTGGGTAGTGGCAGTGACTTGAAGAAGTGAATCTTAATGGTGTTGTAAAAATGTTTTCCTCTTGGAAACTGAAAAGCAAGCTCCCACAGGGCTATTTTATTCATGCAGAAATGAAACTGGAACTTGATATAAAAACCTATTAGCTAAACAGAGGGGATGTAACAGCTTGAGTAGTCCAGTTCCAGGTAAAATTACGTTATCAGAGGCTCCCCTTGGAAGATAGCTTTCCTGGGTTTCGACCACTAACAGAGAAGTTGGCGGTTCACAGACACCCAGAGGTGCCTCTGAAGACAGGCCTGACCATCTGCTTCCAGAAGGTCACACAGCCTTGATTATGGAGCAGTTCTAGTCTACACACATGAGGTCACCAGGAGTCAGAATAAACTGCTGTTTTTCCGCTTGAAAAGGCCCTAGTAAAGTGCTTCCCATAGACTAGGTGCATCCAAACCCCTAGAGTGCTTAATAAACATACATATCCCTAGGCTCCTGCAAGGAATAGTCAGAATTGTTAGAACTGAGGAAAGGACCAACAATCTACATTTTTAATGAATGTACTTCTCCCCAGAGGATTTTGCTCTTTGACTGCATAAAGAATCATTTGGAATTTTCCTCTTCCTTAGCTGGATTTCTGCTACAAATCAGTATCTTTAGAATAACAAGCACCAGGATTCCAGCTCAGGAACTCTGAACTCTCACTGAGTCTGGTGGTTACTGCCCAAGGTCAGTAGTGAGTTAAAGGGATTAGGATTCGAATCCAAGAAAAGTCCCGCACAGTCACTGTATTCTCCCCTAGGCAGCCCTTCTTGTTGCTGAGATCAGCTTCAGCTTAAGGATTCCAAAGGAAATTTCTTAACTCATTTCTTAACCCCATGACCAGGAAAACCTGAGAACCTTCTTTGTGTGACTGACACTGGGTCTTGCGTGCCCTCATCTGAAAGGGCAAATGGCAGGGAGCCTGCTTCTATGTGAGGTTGCTTTGTATTCTCCAGACTTCTGTAATCAGTCTTCAGTTTTCTCTTGACTAGCAGAACCCACTTCGTATTGCTTTCCCAAACTCCATGCACCCTGGTATCTAAAGTCAACAAATACTTATTCATAAATATTTATTAGGAGTTCCAATTCCTGAGTGGGACAAATGGTTAACATGCTTGGCTGCTAACTAGAAGGTTGGCAGTTCAAGTCTACCCAGAAGTGCTCAGAAGAAAAGCCTGGCAATCTTCTTCCAAAAAACAGCCTCTGAAAACTCTCAGGAGAATATTTCTACTTTGACACATGTAGCAACTGGTTGTGTTCACTGTTTTAGGCCCAACGATAACATGGAACAAGAAAAATAAAATCCTTGTCTTTATAGAGCTGGCCTGCTGGTCATATTAGTTGTGTTAGTATCACTCTTCAGTGGTTGGTCGGATAGATCATTTAGACCACATGAACAACGTCCAGAATTGTGTCACTGTTTCTGTTCTTACATTTTATTCTATTTACATTGTTTTCTGTAAAACTGAGCTAAAAACATCAGTTCTCATAGATGCGTTGGGAGAACATCGGCCCATCTGAGAAACTTGATAACTGCTCTCTTTGGCTCTAAGTGAGTAGCCTTTCTGAATTTTTGGTAAACGTTGGAACAATTGGCTTTCTGTTTAGATGTCCTTGGTCTATCACTTGGAACGGATTTATTTTGCTTTGGACACCATTCCCTCCTGACTTCTGAAATCAACTTTTTCCCTTGTGAGCTTGTCTGTGTATTTAAAATCAAGTTGAAATTTTAGCATCTTATTACTTTCTCAAATTTCAGAAAGAGCTTAGAGTTTTAGTGTTAAGACATTTTTTTGGCCTTTTTTTTTTTTTTTTTTAACATTTTCCCCAGTTACATGAATTTCAACTCCTTCAGCTACTTTGTGTCTGGATGAGGTTCCTGGGTAGAATTTCAGAAGCCTCCAGAAAGCAAGAGGAGAAAAACTCCTTTAAGAATAAAGGGTACCAAAAACCCACTGCCATTGAGTCAGTTCTGACTCACAGCGACCCTGTAGATAGAGTAGAACTTCCCCATAGGGTTTCCCAAGCTGTACATCTTTATAGAAGCAGACAACCTCATCTTTCTTCCACAGAGAGGCTGGTGGGTTTGAACTGTTGAACTCTTTGGTTAGCAGCCAGATGCTTTAACTACAGTACCGCCAGAGCTCCTAATTTCCCATAAAGAGGGCATTAATTTGTGTGTACTGTTTTTCATATGTGGTACCTAGACCACTATTGGTAGGCTGGATATTTTTAGGTGGAATATCATTGAAGCTTATTTTATTACAGTGTATTTGATTTGATCAATTTTGGCAAATGATTCTGGCTTTGCACTTAGGATTTTTATGTTTCTGTTCATAACAAACTTATTTAAATAAGAAAATAAGGACAAACATTAAATAAACGTACAGCCAGAGGCACCTTGGAAGAAAGGCCTGGTGAGCTACTTGTGAAAGATCAGCCATTAAAAGCCCTGTGGAGCGTAGTTCTGCTCGGACACACATGGGGTCCTCAAGCATCAGACTCGGCTCAATGGCAGCTGATTGGTTTGGCGTATGGATGTGACAAAAAATCATAACGTAGGTTCACAAAGGACTGCAGTTTGGGAAACGAAGAGAATGCCAGGAAGGGTCTTGTAGGAAAGCTCCCTGCTGTGCAAGGTCAAAGGTGCATGTCACCTGTCCACAGTAAGCAAGAAGCCAGTGGATCGGAGCTTTAACTTAGAATACATATTACCTGCATACACCCACCATGCCAGAGTATCAAGCTATGTATTGTTTAATTTAACCAGTTAATGGAGTGGCTACTTGTTTAGAGGACAGGGGAGGTAAAGGATCCAGAATCTGCCAATTTTATTACTGATGGCAGTTTCAGTAAGGTGGTGAAAAGCCACGTATGTCAGACTTAAACACACACACACACACACACACATACACACAAACAGTTGCTGGGGAAGCAACTCTGTCACGAAAACCCCATGTTGTCATGGTAGAACTTTGCTCCACAGAGTTTTCAATGGTTGATTTTTCAGAAAAAGGTCACCAGGCCTTTCCTCCTAGGCACCTTTGGGTGGCCTCAAATCTCCAGCCTTTCAGTTCTTAGCCCAGTATGCTAAGTGTTTGCACCACCCAGGGACTATTATGTCTAACCTGGTTGTTGTTAGCTGTCGTGGAGTTGGCCCCTGCTCATGGTGACCCTGTGCACAACAGGATGGATCATTGTGATCCCTAGTCTTTTCATTGGCTGACTTTCAGTAGATTATCAGGTCTTTCTTCCTAGTCTGTCTTAATCTGAAGCTTCCCTGAAACTTCTTTAGCATCACAGCAATATGTCATCTTCCACTGACAGCTGGGTGGTGGCTGCACTTTGAGGTATATTCCCTGGGAATTGACCCTGTGTCTCCTTCATGGAGGTGAGACATGTAACACTGAACCACTTCAAGCATAAAATACAAACCCACTGCCATTGAGCTGATTCCAATTGGACCCCATAGGATAGAGCAGAACAACCTCATAGGGTTTCCACGGCTGTAAATCTTTACGGAAGTGGACTGCCTCATCTTTCTCCCACTGAGGGGCTGGTAGGTTTGAACTCCCAACTTTTTGGTTAGCAGCTGAATGCTTTAACTTCAAATATCAAGGAGTTCTGGTGGTGCAGTGCCTAAGGCATCTGACTGCTAACCAGAAGGTTGGTGGTTCAAACCCATCAGCCAATCTGCAGAAGGAAGATGGGGCAATCTAATTCCATAAAGATTTACAGCCTCAGAAACCCAGTAGGGGTTACTATGAATTGGAATTGACTCCATGGAAGTGAGTTTGTTATTTTGGTATAATCATTGTTAGATTTTTTTATTTTTTTCAAATACAAAAAGAGTGAAGAAAAATAAATGGGGGAGTATTTTCCCTTATTTAAATTTGAAATAGAATCTAGAAACAGAATTTTAATCTTATTTAATTAATTTATTTTAATTTTATTCCTTCCTCTCTTCTGTGGTTTGACAGTGTTGGGTCCAGGAACAAAGTCCTTCTGCACTCTTCTCTGTAGCATCTGAGTAAATCCCTTGATTACCTGACACCAAAGTTCATCTTCCAACCAAAGCCTTTTCCCTCCGTCCCAGACAACTGCTCCCAGGATGGTGGCTCATGCTGTTTGAAAACTGCAGTTGGCTCTAGCTACCCTCCTCCCCCCATCAGCTTCTTTGTTTAGTTGGGGAGCAGGTGAGAATGTACTCACAGAGTTAAGAAACAAAAATAGCACAGAACTGACCCAAACCACACATTTAAATATGTAATTAGGTAGGATGTAAAAGCTAAGTCACCTAATCCTTTCCTTAATCACAAGTAATTTTCTTTCTAAAAATCATATCCTTTAGATTTTTCTTTTACTTTGATGAATAAATGAGTAATTGTGCTTAGTGCCTGAGTGTTGAATTGAGTTTCTGCTTAGAGTAGGCCAGGAAACTCAGATCCTAAAAGCTACATTTTATTTGGTCCCTGAGGTCATCTTTCTTTTCTTTCTTCTTCTCTCTAGTCCCTACCCCTGACAATCTACCTCATTTAGAGCTGAACTGGAAGGCTTAAAGATAACATCCCAAGTGTTGGAATCATGGTACCTGGTGAAGACATGCTTAAGCAGATAGTAGAGGTGTGACTTGAGCCATTTATTTGGG
Organism: Orycteropus afer afer; assembly: GCF_000298275.1. Taxonomy (NCBI): domain Eukaryota; kingdom Metazoa; phylum Chordata; class Mammalia; order Tubulidentata; family Orycteropodidae; genus Orycteropus; species Orycteropus afer. Next base: position 10,758,187 of record NW_006921592.1, on the reverse strand, counting down.
GAAACACCCAGTGTAAAAATAGCACATGGTGTTATAGTGGGAAGTGCATGGACCAGCATGCATTAAGACCCAGGGCCAACACTTAGAAGCTAATGACCTTGGTCAAGTGCTTTTATATCACGTTTTCACTTTTACCTTTGGGGAAAAGACTAGATACCAACTGAGTTGTGATGGCTGTTAAGTGAGGGATGGGCACACCCTACACAGAGCCTCTTTGCTCTCTCTCCACCTCAGCCTCCGTACTGTGCATTTTTCAGTCTGTCTTCTTTGCTTTTAGAAGCTCTGGTGGCATAGTGCCTAAGGCATTTGACTGCTAACCAGAAGGCTGGCGGTTCAAACCCACCAGGTACTCCTTGGAAGGAAGGTTGGGCAATCTACTTCTGTAGTGATACTGCCTCGGAAACCCAAAGAGAGGTTGCTATGAGTCTGATCCAGCTTGATGGCAGTGAGTTTAGTTTTTTTCTTTGCTTTTAACATTCCCTTTTTTGCCCCACATTTGTTTTTTCATTCTTCAACTAACCATAGTAAAGAACTGAAGAATGTTTTAAATATTAGTGTTTATCAAGTACATTGATATCTTCTTGTTAAATTAATCTTTGCCATCACTTTTAATATTTTCTTTTTGAAATATTCCATGGCCAAAAGCAAAATTCAGAGGCTTTAAAAAAATGTAGTTTTAGGGGCTGGAGGTGGGGTGGTCTTTCACCTTTTGAAAGTAAATGGTCTCATTCCCCAAAAGCATCTCTAACTTTCTTTAGAATTTTGGGCTGAATTTCAAGTGATTTTTCTGGCTTCAAGAACAAACTCACAGCTTGCCTTGAAGTGTTATGCAGTTTCTCTGTTCTCCTCAGTTTCTTAGTGTGTAAAATGTAAAAACGTCAATGTTTGCTGTGGTAAGATACCACTGGACCACAGTTCCACTCTGCTGGGGTGAAATAAAAGTAAGCATGGCAGTATCATCATAGATGTGGGGACCCCCAGATTGTGGAATAGTAGAGATCTAATCTGATCATGGACTTTGGACCTAGCTCTGACTGTGTTGGTTCTTCCCATAGATTCTCACATTGTCCTATTGGGTCTGGGAAGCCAAGAATCATTGTGAAATCGTGGCTTCTGGGGCTGCTTGGTCTCATCACAGTCATCCTTGTACAAAACATGTCATATCTTTCTGAGATTGCCCGTGGCATAAGAACTATGGAGAAAACTATGACTTTTCATGTTCATTCCATTCATTCTTTCCTTCCTTCATTTTGCAGTTCTTTGATGCCGACTATGTGGCAGGCACAGTGTTGATGATACCCAAGGGTGTTGATGGTTCAGTGGAATAATTCTTGCCTCTTTTGCAGGAGACTTAGGTTTGATTTCCAGCCAATGCACCTCCTGTACAGACAACAGTAGAGGGTTGTGTGTTGCTGTGATGCTGAACAGGTTTCAGCAGAGCTTGCAGATTAAGACAGATTAAGAAGAAAGGCCTGGAAATCTAGGCATCACAATGATCTGCTCTGCAGCCAATCGAGGGGATGGCACAAAATTGGGCAGTGTTTCGTTTCATTGTGCTTGAGGTCACCATGAGTCTGGCCTACTAGATAGCAGGTAACAATGACTTTTATGGGACTAAAGGTGTAATGAGAGACATATCTGCAAGCAATCAATTAGGGGACATTTACATATTGCTTTCAGGGTACCCACACCTTTAGTGGTGGTGATTGTTTTAGGCCATGGTTACCATGCCTGACTTCTAACCTTAGTTCTGTGCTTGCACCTGACCTTGGCTTGTCACTGACTTTCCCAGCTTTTCTCATCTGTAAGATGGGACCATGGCATCCACCTTTCCTGTCTCAGAGATGGAAGTGAGGTAACAGGAGAAAGTGCTGGTGAGGACACTTACATGTCTGGAGGTTCTTTCTTGTGCCTCAGCCATGTATGCCTGCAAGATGGTGGGTGGCTGGCTTTAGAGTTCTGTGTGTGGCTGTAGGTTCCAGAGTTTTTCCTCGTTAGTACCAGTGTAACTAAGTTCTTCCAGTCATGACAGAGGCATCCCTTTCTGTCAGTAGTGTCTGTCAGTGGACTCCTATTGTCTAAGAAGATCCTGTTCTTTCTCTTGCTAACTGTGTGACCTTGCAGAAATTATTTAGTCAACTTGAGTCAGATTCCTCCTTTGTACAATGAAGATCATGATAGCACATACCTCATAGGGTGGCTGGGAAGATTTAAAGGAGACAGAGATGATATGTGTGGAATACCTGGAACATGCTGGGAATTCTGATATTGGCCATTAATAGACATTACTAGGTGAGTAACCCAGAAGAGGTCACAGAGAATCAGGGTAGAGGTTCTACTAGACCATTTCTGGTCTACTAAACCACACATAAAGTCTTCTGATCCTAACTACCACACGGTGTGGTTGAAAGAAGATGACATATCCTATTTTCTCGTGTTGAGGATAGTTATAGATAGTTAGGGTAGTTGAGACTGGATGAGTTCTTTATTAATATTTTGATTCATGTATTCAAAAATCTTTGTACAATAGAAAATAACAACTACAATAATAAAAGTGTGTCCCAAGTATCAGGCATTGTACCTGGCATAAGGGAAGACAATGTAAGTAAAAGTAAACATGCTTCTGGTCCTGCCCTATGGAACTTGTAGGCTGGTAGGGAAGATGTATGTTAAATAGAGAAACACATCAATGGCAAATGTGAAGCTGGAACATTGTAACAGTACTCCTACAAATTAAGTTCTGTCTACCTATCCTGACAAACATCTCTCTATAATTGCAATGTCAAAAAATATGTGTACTATTTTGGTTTTTATATGACTAAAAGTAAGTCAAGTATCAAAGATTATTGAGCTTAACTGTTATTGTAGATTCTGGGTGTTCTCTTGGTGGGCCAATGAAATGTGGGTGAGTAATAAACCAAAGACATTTATAATTAATAAATTATTTCATATTCCTTTATTGTAGCAAAATCACTAATGATGTGGTTTTCAATAATATTTCACATAATTTATGTTCTTTTGACAGAACTGCTGGGTTAGACAGCTTTTCTTTTTTTAAACAGCTTTATTGAGATATAAGCCACTCATTTAAGTGGTACAAATGT
>NW_006921592.1:10752636-10754258 GCF_000298275.1 Orycteropus afer afer | reverse complement strand
AGGCATTTCCTAGGGTCGTTCATTGGTGTGATAGCAATTCTCACCTTCCATGTGGGAGCCCAAGGTCTGAGTCCCAGCCAGTGTCCCTCAAGAGTACCCATCAGTCAGTGGAGGCTTGTGTGTTATTAGGAGGCTGAGGTTCCACACTAAGGTAGACTATGAAGAAAGGCCTGTCACTCTCCTTCCAAACATGAAAACCCTGTGGATCACAATAGCCCAATCCCTAAGTGATCATGGATTGGGTGGTAGTTAGATCTGTAGTGCATGAGGTTGTTGTGAATTGTGGGTCAACTTGATAGCACCTAACAATAACAACAAACAGTTTTAGTCACAAGACCTGATGCTTAGGATTACCCCAAGCAACAGAGACACTCATGTGTTGTTAATAAATTATGTGTGTGTGGTATTCAAGGCCTCCTAAAGTGCAGGATCCAGGGTAATGACCTGTCTTGCCCAGGACTTAGAATGGTCCCACTTTGCAGCCTAAAAGTTCAGAAGCATTTGACAGCCCTTTGTAAGTCTCTGCCATCCCTCTGTCACTCGTGCTATGGAGCCAGCACAGCCAGGAGGTCCTTTCTTTCTCGGTGTTTTCCTTTTGAAACCTGCTGACTGTGCTTCTCACTTGTTTTTTTTCCATATAGGAACTGGCGAAAGTGGAAAAAGTACCTTTATCAAGCAAATGAGAATTATCCATGGATCTGGTTACAGTGATGAAGACAGAAAGGGTTTCACAAAGCTGATTTACCAAAACATATTCACCGCCATGCAAGCCATGATCAGAGCTATGGACACCCTCAGGATACACTATGTGTGGGAGCAGAATAAGGTAATGGGCTTCAGGGGTGTTCGCCCTGTTTGGGACACATGCCTTCCTACTCTGATTACCATATTTCTTTGAACAAAAAATTTACTGAGTACTTTGGTAAAATCCCAAGAAGCTCTTGAGCTCAAACTTTGGGGTGCAGATACTCCAAAGGAGCATGAAGAAAGGGGCTTCTTTTTTCATCATCACTCTTGTGAGTTTAGTTAGACCCACGGTCTTATTTGGCATCAATGATGTCACAAACTGATACTAACTGAAAAGGTTGGGTATTTGAATCCACTCAGAGGCACTTTGGAAGAAAGGCCTGGCAATCTGTGCAATGAACTTCTGAAACAAAATCAGCCATTGAAAACCCTAGGGAGTACAGTTTTGTTTTTTGCAGTCTTATTTCCACAAGACTTCTATCGGTGAGTGTGATACTACCAAGGGCCTAGAGGATCAGAAGTGTGTGTATTTATTTTGTTTGCTTTTTTAGGTGAATTTTTTAGGTTTATTTTCTCTTTTAGCTCAGATGTCCACTTAATTACTTCACTGGAGCAATGGAGATGTTGGGTTTAATAGCTAGCTTTTCAAGAATTCCAGCTCTTAGGAAATATTTTAATAAATGCTCATTAAACAACCCAGAAATCAGTGAGTTTTGTTTGTTTACTTTAGGAGCCCATCTAGCAGTGTACTCTCATGAAATGATGGTGTCAGGCTGAAATCTGCTTTCCTGTCATCACTAAACAAAAAACAAACTCACTGTCCTCGAGTTGATTCAACTCATAGTGATCCCTCCTTGGGTTTCCGAGAATGTATC
>NW_006921592.1:10750987-10752026 GCF_000298275.1 Orycteropus afer afer | reverse complement strand
GAGGAGTGCCTGGTGGGTTTGAACTACCAGTCTTCTGGTTAGCAGTCAAGTGCTTTAGGCACTACACTACCAGAGATACAATATGATAATAAAGTGATAAATTCTGTATTAGATGGCTCACTCAAAGATCTTTTAAAACAGAATTTAGATACTAAAATGCTAGAAGTGTATTGACCCAAAGGACAACATTATCATGAGCTTATGGCACCTGGATCAATGTATATTTTACATATATGATGTACAAAGAGTTTCTAAACAATTTAAGCTTTTATTACTCTATAACTGGATTACATAGGAAAGCACAGCATATACCAAATTGCAGACTTACCCTTACATTTATGTCTAGAACCTCATGTCTTGAGGTTTCCTCATAGTTTTGAGGAAATGAAGGAATGTATTTTGCCTACATGCTTGACTTTTAACAGTGTTATGCTAAAAAGTGTCTAGGGTGAATTCTCTACTGTATAGATGTGCCAGGTAATAGGAAAGATGCCTAGTGAACCATTCTAGAAGTGGCTGTGATGATTCCTGTATATTGGTTTTGAGTACATGCATCGTATTCTTTCTGAAAGTGTACAGTTCTTTCTCAATCACCCTGTACAGTATATTCTAAAAAGTAGACCTTTTGGAAAGATTTAAGATTATTTCAGAGAAGGAGCATGGTAGAAATACCCTGGTAATGATTTCAGTTCATCTGTCTTCCCCTGTTGAAAAATGTATTTTGTTTACCAGTCATGATGTGGTGACTGGGGAGGCTTGGAATTCAGGGATGGAAATTTTATTTGTGAACAGACCTACTGGGAAGAAAAGACTCAAGTGTAAATCAGTTCTGCTTGCCTTAGCAGGATGTGTTTGTAAAACCCAATCAGATTTACTAATAATCAAGGCCTCTGTTTTTTTTTTTTTTCCTTCAAGGCCTTTGAAAGGGACTCTGAGTTTATATTTTAAACAAAAATCTTTGATAGGGTTTGACATTCCACCACTGTCTCCTTTTCTCTTGATCTGAATTCTTCTGCATACTGCCGTGGCCACTGCTTTA
>NW_006921592.1:10739920-10749523 GCF_000298275.1 Orycteropus afer afer | reverse complement strand
GATTCATCTGCATGTTGCGGGTTGCTCTGTAGACTCCCTCCTACCTCTCAAACATATACCTGAATGAACCACATCCTGAAATGACTTAAGGAGAGGCAGAAGATTGAGTGGAAGGAACACTGGGCTGGTTTCCAAAAATCTGGGCTCTGCTGGTAGCTCCTCTGTGGGTCTTGGGAAGGGGTCAGCAATGTTTTTCTGTAAAGGGCCAGAGAGTAATTTTTTCAGTTTTGTGGCCCATATAGTCGCTGTCACAACTACTCAACTCTTCCATTTTAGTGCAAAAGCAGCCATAGACAATACGCAAAAGAGTGAGCATGGCTCATTTGGAAACTGTATTTATAAAATGTAAAAACTATTCTTAATCTATGGACTGTACAAAAACAGGACACAGGTGGAATTGGCCCTTGAGCCGTACTTTGTTTACCCTTCCGTTCTTCCATTTCCCCACCTGGTAAATGCAGATAATACATATTTTGTACACTTCATAAGCCAACATGAACCAGAGAAAAAATACCAAACTTACTGCCGTTGGGTCTGACCGACTCATAGTGACCCTGCCTTGGGTTTCCTATAGGGTTTCTATCACCACAGAAGTAGATTGCCCAATCTTTCTTCCAAGGAATGACTGGTGGGTTTGAACCACCAGCCTTCTGGTTAGCAGTCAAGTGCCTTAAGCACTATGCCACCAGAGCTCCCTGAACAAGAGAAGTGCTTTACAAATGAAGAGGCACTAGAGAAACAAGAAGATAAGGTTATTTATTGGGATAAGTTCAAAAACCTAAATGAACTCATTGTTGCTTCTATTACTTGTCTAGGCCTTTTTTCATCCATTTCTTCTTTATTGTTTTCTAAATAATCTTCTCTGTGGGCTGGTTCCGGTTCCAACATGCAACAAAGTAATGTACTTAGGTCTGTGTTCTGAGCATACCTAAAGATGATTGGTGCTAGAGTAGTATTAAGTAGGAGTCCCTGTGTGGTGCAAATGGTTAACATACTTGGCTGCTAACTGAAAGGTTTAACCAGAGGCACCTTGGAAAAAAGACCTGGTGATCCACTTCTGAAAAGTCAGCCACTGAAAACCTGATGGAGCAGTTCTACTGTGACACACATGGGCTCGCCACGAGGCAGAGTCAACTGGAGAGTAGTATTAAGCGGTTGGTGTCAGAAGCATAACACATGTTATCTTGTTGATGAAATTTTTTACAAACTTTGCGTAAGTTGAGGGAAGAAAAAAAGAATTGCTGAGACAAGGATGGAAAAAACAAAAACCTTTAATTATCTTCACAGTGGTGCAGTCCTTCCCTCATTTCTTATTGCTGAGTATTTATTTCCATTATTTGTTTCTTTCAGAACTGTAAACACTGTTAAAAGTATGCAGAAAGATATTAAAAGGGATTTTGAAGCTTTTACTTGAAATTTTAGTGAGGTTATTGCTCAGCCAAGTGATTGAAAATCTGACTATTGTTTGAAAGACTGCTGGCTAAAAGAAATTTATCAGAAATTTAATTCAACATTGTTTGTAAGCAACATGTTTTTTCAGTTAAACTATAGCCTTGAAGATTATTTCTTCTGTTTTGCCTGTTTTTTATTTAAAAAAATGATTCATACATGTTTGTTCACTCTGTTGATAAGCCTTAATTTTTATGAATCTCACAAGAGTGTCTTGTGAATGCATATTAAAATTTATGACTTTTTGAATAAATACGGCAAAGGCATTTGCTCAGTGGCAGGGTTCTTAAGTCTGAGTTCGAGTGTAACTTATGCTGACTAGTGATGATTTCAGGCAAGCCAGGAGAGCTGCTTATGTTCTGCTGTTTGCAGCATCTGGAATTTGGGAAATCCTAATCCTAGGCCTGTCGTGCAGTGAGGGAAGTCTTCTTGATCTCCTTAAACATTCTGCAGAATCTTCGTGGATGATTTAGATGCGGAATTTCCTGAGGGCAAAGCACAGACCTGCCAGGCTTCTTAATAGTCTCTTATTTCTATAGTCAGTGATCTCTAGAAAAAAAGTTTATGGACTCTCTTGGTAGCTGGCCTCAACTTCTTCCCTGCCCTGCTGCTTCTTTAAAACAATCAACATAAAAAACGTAACCGGTTGCAGTTGAGTTGATTCTGTGTGTAGCAGAGTAGAACTGTGCTCTGCCAGGCTGTGGCTTTTCAGAAGCAGATTGCCAGGCCTTTCTTCCAAGATGCATCTGAGGTGGGTTCAAATCATTTTCCATTAGTAGTTGATCACTTAACTGTTTGTGCCACCTGGAACTCTTGTTGGTTTTAGGAGTTTTTCAAACTATACTAGAGTCACATCCTATTTGTATGTAACTTAACCCAAATTTAACTCATCACAGAAGGAGTTCATCATAAAACCAAAATAAAACAAATAGAAGGCAATTGAACAGTAAGAGGATTATTTTGTCTGCCAGTCCACTCAGAGTACCCAATTTAGAACATAAGGTCTGTAGATGTGTGAGATCTAAATTTCCCTTCAGAAAACATCTTATTCTTCCATGAGAAGCTTTTGCTGAATTCAAAGTCCCAGTTGAGACCATGAGTGTGAGTCACGCAACCAGCCACATTCTCTGACTCTTGAGGCTTAAGTTGACTCTCTGAGCCTCTGCTAGTTCTGTTCATACTATGTCGGTCTTACATTTGAGTCCTGGGTGGTGCAAACAGTTAACGCTCTCCACTGCTAACACCAAAGTTGAAGGTTCTAGTCCACCCAGAAGGGCCCTGGAAGAAAGACCTCGGGATGTACTTCTGAAAACAGCCATGGAAAACCCTGTGGCGCACGGTCCTACTTTGACACACATGGAGTCACCATGAGTTGAAAGTACTTGATGGCAACTGTTTTTATTTTTATGTTTGGGCAAATGGGTGCCTTTGTCATTAGTTCCCCCTTGTGTGTTGAATTTCAGTCCCTCGGATTTCATCCTCTCACTGCTCGGTTTATCAGGGCACAGAATGTCCAGAACAGAGGTTCTCAGTCCTGGCTTTGCATTGGAATCACCAGGGGGGCTTTTATGCTGATGACCAGGGTACCACCCGCAGAGAATTATAACAAAATGTTCTGGAATGCAGCCTAACCATTTGGATTGATTTTTTTTTTCTCTTTAAATTGTTGTTTGGGTGAGAGCTTACAGAGCAAATTGGCTTTCCATTCAACAATTCATACACATTTGGTTTCGTGACATTGATTGCAATCCCCACAATGTAACAGCACCCTTCCCACTTCCTCCTGTGTTTACCATTTCCCTTTGTCCTTTGAGCTGATTTTCAAAAGCTGCCCAGGTGATGCTGATTGGGCAGCCATAGGGGAAAACTACTGATAACTGTGCCTTCACATTATTTGGAGGTGTTCATTTTGGATCTTGCTTTCCTTTCAGTGTCACCATAGCAGTGAGGGGGTCGTCTGGTAATTTTCTCTGCGGAGTGGTCTAATCTATCTCTGTCCAAAGGCAAATCGAATGGCCGGCATTGAGAATGTTTGTTTTGTTCAGTTATGCTGGGAGGCCTTGGGTAAATTAGGTGATGGTAGTCTTGACAGCCTCTCCAGATGATATCTTAAAAATATTTATTTATTTATTTATATCGTAATTTGGGTGAAAGTTTACAGAGCAAATTCACTTTCCATACAGCACCTCACATAAACTTTGTCTCATGACATTGACTATAATTTATGACAATGCAACAGTCCAGAGGATATCTTTGAATTGAGAGCAGATTCTGTTTGGTTCATTTGGGTCTTTCTGGACCCTGGCATAGCACCTGACTGACAGGCTTCCTTCTGATGATGGAGGAGGGGAGAGGACAGAAGAAAGAGCTGCACCTCATCCTCTCAAGGACTCGTCAGCAATGCCTTCTTGTGTCCTTTTCATACTGTGGCTACGTGGAAATTTTACAGTATCTTTTTGTTCAGTAAAGAGAATCAGGGATGTCAAGTATGTCGATAACCTGCCCACAGTATAGGTTTTCCTTATAAAAATACTATGTGATTTTGTTTTGTGAGCGAATAGAGACATTTCTTTAGGAAATTATGTGGTAACATATTTTGACTCATCCTTAATAGATAGTTTTAATTTATTGAGATGGTAATGTATCAGGTATAAAGCTTAAACATCAAGCCTCTAACTTCAGTGTAATAAATAAAGTCTAGTATTTGTGGAGCAAGACCACAAACAGAGTGCTTGTTTTTAAAAAAACACAAAAAGAACATTGATAATGCCCCATGTTTGAGGTTGATTCCCTAAGTGGCACAAATGGTGAAATACCCAACAACTAATCAAAATGCTGGTGTTTTAAACCGGCCCAGAGGTGCCTCAGAAGAAGGCCCAGGTGATTTGCCCCCAAAAGGTCACGGCCATGAAAACCTTGTGGAGCACAGTTCTACTCCGACACATGGGATTGCCAGGAGTCAGGATCGACTCAACGGCAACTGGTCGGTGATTGCAGGAGGCTGAAGCCTCAGAAGAGTAGTTAAAAACTCTTGTGAGGAAATCAAATCCAGTTAAGTGGAAATGGTCAACGTATGTCACTTTTTATAGAAGAGTTTCTCAGGGCTCGAAGTATTTTAAGGCTCTCTTATTTTCTAATTTTTAAAACATCTGTTTAAATCTATTTTTTTCTATCCCATTTCCTCATCCAATTTGAAAAGTCAGATTCTGCATGAACCTTTGGGAACAGGGAGGCCAATGTTCAGACTTTGGCTGTGGCCCAGGGTTGTTAGTTCTCTGGCAAATGTTAAACTCAGGTCCCTAAATTGCATGGTATGTTTTTTTTTTTTTTTCCTCTTTACCAAGAACTTGGAGTTCTAATTGGTGCCTGAACAACAACAAATTATCCACCCAGATCCTAGGCTGCAGTTGTTCCATTTATCTCTATAGTACTCTGATTAATCAGTGTCTGCTTTTGTGTGAAAATTGCTATAATCAGAGCTTGAAATGTAAGAATTTAGAAAATGAGAAAATGTGGGGTGAAAAAGAACCTGTTTTCCCCTTAATCGCCATCCTGACTGAATCTGACCACTCACTGCCCTTTGACCCTGGCTTGAGAGAAGAGGAAGGTTTGAGATCAATGCTTAGTAATGAGATTGATTTTCCCACTAAATGTTCATTTCTTTGCCTACCACAAGGCTGTGCATGAACCCACCACATCCAAAGAAACACTTAAAATTTTGGTGAAAAGAAGAAATTCCACAATAGTACAGAATCCAGAAAACTAGAATGGCCATCATTTTACTTAAACATCTATCCATCCATCTAATATATATGAAATGTTGTCCTGAGTCCTTAAAATTATATCTCATTCTATTGTAATCCTAACATGTAAAGGTGAACATGTGAAATACTTCATGATTCCAAAATCTGTAATAAATATTAGAATCACTGACAGTCATGCTAGTAATCTTGTTGCATTCAAAATCCTTCACAAGTTGCTTTTTCCTCATGGTGAGTCTGCATTCTCATTTCCTGGTGGTAGTGAAGTGAGTTGTTGCTATTTGCCGTCGAGTCGGACCTGACTCATAGCGACCCCTCCTTGGGTTTCCAAGGCAGTATCACTACGGAAGTAGATTGCCCAACCTTCCTTCCGAAGAGTGGTTGGTGGGTTTAACCGCCAGGCTTCTGGTTAGCAGTCAAATGCCTTAGACACTATGCTACTAGAGTGCCTGGTGAGGTGAGGGTTGGGAGTTAATGCTGCTCTTCTCAGAGATCTGCCTTCTCTCAATACCCAGTTGTTGTTAGCGCTCATTGAGTTGGCTCCTAACTCATGGTGACCCGCATGCACAGCAGAAAGAAACAATGCCCAGTCCTGCACCATTCACATGATTGGTCGCAGATTAGATGGTTATGACTCATGAGGTTCTCACTGGCTGATTTTTAGTACATTGCCTGCCCTCTTCTTCTAGTCTGCCTTCATCTAGAAGCTCCACTGAAAGCTGTTAAGCATCATAAGAGCACACAGACCTCCACTGACAGACAGGTGGTGGGTGCCTATGAGGTGCATTGACTGGGAACAGAACCTGGGTCTCCCACACGGACGGCGAGAAGTCTACCACTGAACCACCACTGCCCTGAACACCCAGTTACTACACTGATCAAGGAATGCGGTAAACTTGTACCAGGAGGTAAATTCCCCCATGGGTTTATTTTGAAATCCTGCCAAAGGATCCATGTGTCCACCTGGTATTATTAAAGTTAGAGGCAGATTTTCTTATTAAGTGTTTAATAAGCTCTGCTATATTACCCTTGGCAAAATAATCTAGAAAACACCTTTCCTGTATTGGTAGCTTTTTTTCAGATGGGATAGGGCTTCTTTCCATGGGATGCAGTAACTAATCTAACAGAAACAAATTGTTAAATTTTGTTTTGTTTTTAACTGGTAAATCTACCTTTAGAATACAAACCAAATTCATTAGTAGCAAGCACAGTTTATTTTTACTGATGCTTTCTCTTAGAAGTTAAAATGTTTTCAGGGGAGCTTTGAGAAGACAATATTATCTCATATATTTTATCTTGATTTCTGATATAGACTCTGTCATGTTTAGTTAGGTGTTAACAGCCATTCATGTTAACATCTAATGGCAGCAACATCTACCTGGAAGCAAGGAAGGAGAGCTGTGATAGGTAGGTTTTCATAACGAACATGAGGGTGGACTTGACCTTGCATGGAGGATAGGAAGGACGTCAAGTCACACCTTTGCTGCCAGTGACCACCTTTGGCCAAATAGAAAAAATAAAAACAAACCACTATAACTGCAGTGATGACAACTTGTCTCTTGTGGATAAAAAGATGGAGAGTGTGATTCAAAAGGACAGACTCCTGGTTTCCTTTAAAACAAAGCCTATTGTCTGGGTAGACTCAGGCATGTGAACACCCAGAGATAGCTGAGGGCTTGGTCTAGCTTGGTCCTTTCTCTTTGGGTGAGGGGCTGGAGAAATCACCAGAAATAGCATCATTTGTTAGGGAAAGACGATGTTGCTTTGAATTCCAGGTAAACAGCATCAGAAATCCCAAGCTGTTACATCATGGTCTTGGCATTCTAAGGAAAAAAGCAGAAACACACCCCATAACCCAGAGCAGACGCAGGTTTTTTACAAGCATCTTGGGTTGTTGGCAGCAGCATCTCCGACTGCTTTGCTGCTGGCTCTTCAGCTATATCCACAGTGCCCTCCTTCCTTTCACCCCAGTGTTCACACTGCTCCTTCCAGCCAACACTTTTCACATGCTTCTCTCTCTGGTCTTCCCAGCTCTCTTTGCCTAGTTGAGTGTTGCTCATCTTCTGCTACAGTGGAAGCACCAGGAAGGCCAAATACCAGGTCTGCTTTTATGTACGTTTGTATCTTCAGTGTCTAATATGGGTGCAATCCAATGTACCAAGAGCCTGTGCACTGATTAACCAATATCTGGGGCAAAGGAATCTGATTTTTTATGAGCCATGTGGGTGGCCTTAGGGACACATTCTGGCCTTTTCTGAACCTGTCTCTGAGAAACTACTTAGCCTCATCTCCTTTCCCTATTGGATTATAATTTCCTGCATATCCCACGCCTCTGTGTTTGCTCATATTCTCCATCTGTTAGAACATCCTGACACCAATTCCTCTTGTACTCATAACTACTAACTTCATTTATTCCTCTTGAATGTTGTTTTTGTTGTTGCTAAGTGCCTTTGAGTTGATTGTGACTCATAGTAACCCAATGTGACAGAGTAGAACTGCCCCGTAGGGTCTTCTAGGCTGTAATCTTTATGGAAGCAGCTCAGCTGGCCTTTTCTTCCATGGAGCCATTGGGTGGATTCAAACTACTAACCTTTTAGTTAGCAGCAGTGCACTTAACTATTGTACCACCGAGACTCTTTATTAATCTTAAATAAGGTATCCAATCCTGTAGAAAACTTTCTTCCACAATCTTCCCCTTCAACCCTCCTTTGGGTCAGGTACTCTTTCCAGGGTACCTGTAATACCATGCACTTGCCACATTACATTATGATTATTTATTTATTCCATCTCCCAGATCATGGTGTAAGTGGTTAATGTACTTGGCTGCTAACTGAAAGGCAGCAGGTTTGAGTCTAGCTCAGGGCACCTCAGAAGAAAGGCCTAGAGACCTATTTCTGAAAAATTGCTATGGAGCACAGTTCAGCTGTGACACACATGGTGTCACCGTGAGTCAGAGGTGACTCCATGGCAATTGGGAAACTAGAAATCTTCCACTTAAGGCTAAGAGTTCTTTGAGGTTGAGAATCGTGCTTTACCGTTGAATCCCTTTAGGTTCAATTGATTTTTGTGAAGTGACATTCAAGTTCTGCGGGAAGATAATGTCACAAATCTAAATCTATCAGAGAGCTTTGTCCAGGAAGTGATAATCCACAATCTCAGAGAATAGCTCAGCTGTTCTCTCCCACATAATACAATTTTTTTTTAAATTGTGATTGGGGTGAAAGTTTACAGAGAAAATTCACTTTCTATACAGCAGTTCACACACATGTTGTCTCATGACATTGACTACAATTTACCCCAATGCAACAGCTCCCCTGTTAGTTACCTACTGATAGTTACCTCTTTCCTGTGTCCATCCCTCCATGCACTTCCTACTGATAGTTACCTCTTCCCTGTGTCCACCCCTCCATGCACTCCTGCTCCCAGAACTGTCTCCCTGTGTATAAACAGTCTTTTCTCCCATGATTGTTCTCTCCAAGGAGTGTATCTACCTCAGGTAAATGTTCAACTCATATGCCTGTGTTTTCTTTGGTTGGAAGCCACAGGTGTGGGTTCAATTCCAGACATAAAGGGCAGCTAAGGGCCATAGTCTCAGTGGTTCTACCAGACTCTATCAGACCGGCAAACCTGAACCCCCCTATTTTTTTCCCCAAAATGATTTTGAGTTTTGTTCCACATTGTTCTCCCTCTCTATCCAGGATCTCCTACATAGATCCCATTCTGAGTGGTTGACAGTGGTAGCCGGGCACCATCTAGTTCTTCTGGTCTCACAGTCATATAGGCTGAGGATCGCATAGTGTACCAGTCTCTAGGACTAATTGTTTCCATGAATCCTTGGTTTTCTTCATTCTTCTTTGCTCTGGACAAGGAGAGACCCATCTTGCATCTAGATGGCTGCTTGCAAGCTTTTAAGATCCCTCGCTACTCACCAAAGTATGAGCTAGAGCAATGTTTTGTGTACTATGTTATGCCAATTGAGCTTGATGTCACCTGTGACTATGGTCCCAAGCCCACAGGTTCAACTGCTTGCTCCCTCTGGGTAGCTGACTGTGACCAAGAAGTGACCACAACCTTGTCCCTTGTCAGCTCTACTATACACCTTGGAATTCTTACAGAAAATACAAATACACTTGTAGAACCATTGTCTGCCAACCCTATATATGGTCTTGGGTACACTCCCTGCTGCATAGACATACCTAATAGTTCAACCTATCCACCCATCTATCCACCTGTATACCAGTGTTTGCCTTCACTGACAACACAGTACTGTATGTGCAAAAGCATTCATTTTTGTTGTCTGTACCTCCCATGTACCTCTCTATGTCTTCCCCTTCCTCAATGCCACCATGTTGCTCATTCACATTTGGTACATTGCCCTTCTCTTCACCCAAAT
>NW_006921592.1:10737854-10738410 GCF_000298275.1 Orycteropus afer afer | reverse complement strand
TATTTCTTTTTCAGCAGTCTCTTTGCTGGTGTAGAGGAATCCAGCTGATTTTTGGATGTTGGTCTTATATCCTGCCACGAAGCTAAATCTCTCTATTAGTTCCAGTAGATTTTTGACTGAGTCTGTTGGGTTTTCTAGGTATAGGGTCATATCATTAGCAAATAGGGGTAGTTTGACTTCTTCCTTACCCATTTGGATGCCTTTGATTTCCCTTTCTCATATAATACAGTTTTGAATTTTCTTCCTTGCCTTTGGAACTATAGCAAAAACCAACAGAGAGTCTCCACATGGCCATTTTCTGCTTTCCAAAGAAACATTTGTCAAATGGAAACATGACTTCTGAGTTACAGAAAACCAAAATGCCTTGCATAGTTAATGGGCTCTAAATTCAGTGTTGGAAGCTTGGGATTAGCCATGATCAGCTCCTGAGATGTGTTTGGTAAATAGCAGATGACTCTGCTTGTGAAAGTTGGGTTAGTGGGAATGACTCCTTTGAAGCTGAATAATCAGGTAGTTATTTTGGGATCCTACTGGGCCAAAAAAAAAAAAAAAAAAA
>NW_006921592.1:10673698-10737138 GCF_000298275.1 Orycteropus afer afer | reverse complement strand
TCTCTCTCTCTCTGTCTCCTGGGTCTAGGAGGTTCTCAGTGCAGGGATCCCAGGTCTAAAGAACAGACTCCGCTCCTGGATCTTCTTCCTGGTGGTAGTAGGGTCCCCTTTCTGCCTGTGAGATGGCTTATTTTAAGCCTACTGGGAGCTCTGGTGGTGTAGTGCCTAAGGCATTTGACTGCTAACCAGAGGCTGGCAGTTCAAATCCACCAGCTACTCCTTGGAAGGAAGGTTGGGCAATTTACTTCCGTAGTGATACTGCCTCAGAAACCCAAGGAGGGGTCACTATGAGCCATATCTGACTCCATGGCAGTGAGTTTGTTTTTGGTTTTGGGATGCAAAACTGACCAATCCCCTTGTTATCCATATACCTATTAACACGGTCCAGCGTCTACAAGGGTCCCATGCAACTTATTTGCATTATTAGTAAGTTGTCTAATTCCCTTGGTGGGCCACAAGTACCTTATTTGCATAGTACCACCCAACCATTTGGGGAGAGTTATAAGACCATGACTAGAAAGGCCATATAAAAGTGATCCATTGTACTGCAGAGACTCAATAAACAAAACCATCTTCACTAACCAGGAGTTCATGGTGAGGCAATTGGTTACAGTTCTCTGCTACTGAACATTTGAGTTCACCTAGAGATGCCTTGGAAGAAAAGCCTTATGGTGTACTTCTGAAAAATCAGCCATTGAAAACCCTATGGAGCAGAGTTCTACTCTGACACAGATGGGCTCTCCATTAGTCAGAGTTGATGAGGCAGCAACTGTTTTTCTTTGTCTACCAAGTCCTACAGTAATTGAGAAATAAGACAGAAAAGTAATTCATATGATGACCAGAATATAATGTTTATAAGTGAGCTGAGAGTAGAGAATATGGCTAGCAATAAAGGTGTAATCTTTTTGATACTGAACCCCAGAATGTCTCACCCATCTGTTCATCACTGGGTCTGAAAGATCCCAGTTTCATAATGGGTTCAGGACTCATACAACATAGAACAGAAGAGGAAAAGGGAAGAAGACAGAAGCCAGATATATTATCCAGTTAATATACCTCCATGTCAAAGCTATCGATTGTGTGGAAGAGCATTCTCCCTCCCCATCACCTGTGTCAGAGCCCTTAACCTAGGGTACCTCTTACCACACTTAGCTCTCAATGGGTTTGGCTGTATATACTCCTGGAAACTGAAATGAGTGTGGATTGGTGCCAAGCTTTATTAAAAATACACCATTCTATTCTAAACATTCTTCAGAGTAGGTGCTGTCAGTTATCCCCACTTCAGAGATATGGAAACTGAGGTGGTTGTTGTTGTTAGGTGCCATTTAATCACCTCCTACGCGTAGTGATCCTATATACAACAGAACGAAATACTGCCCAGTCCTATGCCATCTTCACAATCCTTGCTATGCTTAAGCCCATCATCACAGCCACTGTGCCAATCCATCTAATTGAGGGTCTTCCCCTTTTTTGTTGACCCTCCACTTTAGCAAACATGATATCCTTTCCAAGGGACTAGTCCCTTTTGACATGACCAAAGAATGTGAGATAAAGTCTGACCATTCTTGCTTCTAAGGAGCATTCTGGCTGTACTTCTTCCAAAACAGATTTGTTCTTTCTTCTGGAATTCCATGATATTTTCAGTATTCTTCACCAACATCACAATTCAAATGCATCAATTCTTCTGCAGTCTTCCTTATTCATTGTCCAGCTTTCACTTGCATGTGAGGTGATTGAAAATACCATGGGTTGGTGTAGGCACACCTTAGTTTTCAAAGTGACATTTTGCTCTTTAACACTTTAAAGGGTTATTTTTCAGCAGATTTGCCCAGAGCAATATGTTGTCTGATTTCTTAATTGCTGCTTCCATAAGTGTTGATTGTGGATCCAAGTAAAATGAAATCCCTAACAACTTTGATCTTTTCTTCATTTATCGTGATGTTGCTTATTGGTCCAGTTTTGAGTATTTTTGTTTTCTTTATGTTGTGTAATTCATACTGAAGACTGGAGTCTTTGATCTTCATCAATAAGTGCTTCAAGTCATCTTCACTTTCAGCAAGCAAGGTTGTATCATCTGCATATCACAGGTTCTTAATGAGTCTTTCTTCAGTCCTGAAGCCAGTCTTCTTCATATGGTCCAGCTTCTCAGATTATTTGCTCAGCACACAGATTGAATAAGTATGGTAAAGAAATACAACCCTGATGAACACTGTTCCTGATTTTAAACTGAATGTCTGATTTTTCTGTTCAAATGAAAGCCTCTTGGTCCGTGTACAAGATCCTTATGAGCACAATGAGGTGTTCTGCAGTTTCCATTCTTCACAATGTTACCCATAATTTCTTATGATCCTCATAGTTGAATGCCTTTGCATAGTCAATAAGACACAGGTAAACATCTTTCTGGTATTCTTTGCTTTCAGCCAAGATCCATCTAACATCAGCAATGACATCCCTTGTTCCACGTCCTCTTTTGAACCCAGCTTGCATTTCTGGAAGTTCCCTTCAGTATACTGGAAGTTCCCTTCAGTATACTGCTGCAACTGTTTTTGAGTTATCTCCAGCAAAATTTTACTTGTGTGGGATATTAATGATATGGTTCAATAATGTCCATATTCTGTTGGATCACATTTCTTTGGAATGGTCACAAATATGGATCTCTTCCAGTTGGTCGGCCAGGTCACTGCCTTCCATATTTCTTGGCATAAACAAGTGATCACTTCCAGTACTGCATCCATTTGC
Organism: Orycteropus afer afer; assembly: GCF_000298275.1. NCBI lineage: Eukaryota > Metazoa > Chordata > Mammalia > Tubulidentata > Orycteropodidae > Orycteropus > Orycteropus afer. The sequence goes on along the minus strand of NW_006921592.1, from coordinate 10,734,399 downwards.
TGAAACATCTCAATGGGTATTTCTTCAATTCCTTGAGCCTTGTTCCCGCCCCCCTTCCCCCCCCGTTACCTCATGCAGCTTGGACTTCTTCCTTCAGTGCCATCAGTTCTTGATCATATGCTACCTCTTGAAATAGTTGATTGTCAACTGGTTCTTTTTGGTACAGTGACTCTGTGCATTCCTTCCATCTTCTTTTGATGCTTCCTGCAGCATTCAGTATTTTGCCCATAGAGTACTTCAATATTGAGGATTTGAATTTTTTCTTCAGTTCTTTCAGCTTGAGAAATGCTGAACTAGTTCTTCCCTTTTGATTTTCTAATTTTAGTTCTTTGCACTGCTAACCAGAGGGCTGGCGGTTCAAACCCACCAGCCACTCCTTGGAAGGAAGGTTGGGCCAATCTCCTTCCATAGTGATACCGCCTCGGAAACCCAAGGAGGGATCACTATTAGTCGGGGCCGACTCCACAGCATATAACAACAATAGCAAGCACATTTCGTTATAACACACTAATCTGTCTTCTCGAGCCACCCTTTGAAATCTTCTGTTCAGCTCTTTTAGTTCATCATTTCTTCTATTGGTGTTAGTTATTCTCCATGCAAGAGCAAGTTTCAGAGTCTCTTCTGACATCCATTTTGGTCTTTTCTTCCTTTCTTGTCTTTTTAATGACCTTTTACTTTCTTCTGTCTGATGTTCTTACTGTTATCCCACAACTTGTCTGGTCTTTGGTCATTGGTGTTCAGTGTGTCAAATCTGTTCTTCAGATGGTCTCTAAATTCAGGTGGGATATAATCAAGGTCATATTTTGGCTCTTGTAGACATTTTTCAAATTTTTTCCAACTTCAACTTGAACTTACATATGAGCAATTGATGACCTGCTCCAGTAACTGGCCTTGTTCTGACTGGTGATACTGAGCTTCTCCATCCCGTGAGGTCCATGTGTATTGTCACCATTTATGTTGTTGAAAAAATGTATTTTCAATTAATAAGTCATTGGTCTTACAAAACTCTTTCACAGTCTCCAGAGTCATTTCTTTCATCAAGGTCATATTTTCTAACTGCCTGTGCTTCTTCTTTGTTTCCTACTTTCACATTCCAGTCACCAGTAATTATCAATACATGCTGATGTTTGGTCAATTTCAGATTGCAGAAGTTGGTAGAAGTCTTCAATGTCTTCATCTTTGGCTATAGTAGTTGGGGAGTAAATTTGAATAATAATAGTGTTAACTGGTCTTCCTTGTAGGTATATAGGTACTAACCTAAGATTGACAGCATTGTGCTTCAGAATAGCTACTGAAATGTTCTTATTGATGATAAATGCAACACCATCCTCTTCAATTTGTTATTCTCAGCATAGTAGACCATATGACTGTCTGATTCAAAATGGCCAACACCAGTGCATTTCAGCTCAGTAATGCCTAAGATATTGATCTTTATGTGTTCCATTTCATTTTTGACAACTTCCAGTTTTCCTCGACTCATACTTCATACATCCATGTTCCTATTATTAATGGATGTTTGTAGCTGTTTCTTCTCATTTTGAGCTGTGCCACATAAGTGAATGAAAGTCCCCAAAGATTTACTCCATCCATGTCATTAAGGTTGACTCTACTTTGAGAAGGCAGTAGTATTTCCCCAGTAGTATTTTGAGTGTCTTCCAATCTGAGGGCCTCATCTTCCGGCACTATATCAGACAGTGTTTCACTGCTATTCATATGGTTTCCAGGGGCCAATTTTTTCAGAAGTGGATGGCCCTGTCCTTCTTCTCAGTCTGTATTAGTCTGGAAGCCACACTGAAACCTGTCCACCATGGGTAACCCTGCTGTTATTTGAAATAATGGTGGCATAACTTTCAGCTTTATAGCAACATGCAAGTCACCACAATATGACAAACTGACAGGTGGTGGAAACTGAGGCTAATGGTGTTAAAAAACTTCCACAGGACCACACAGGTATCATATGTCAAAGCTAGAAACTGAGCGCAGGTGGCCTCACTTCTGAGGCAGGGCTACTAATCATTGTGCTTCACTATCTTGATGTTTTTCCTCTTTGGGTAACTGAAGGTGATGTGCAGTGCTAGTTCCTGGGTCATCATTTAAAGCAGTCAGTTATTAAAACAATGAATGAATGATGTGAAGGGTAAGTTTTCTGACTCAAAATCTCCATTCCTGGCCAGGTTCATTAATCCCCTTCTCCTTGGTTGGGGTCCAACTAGCTTATAAAACTGGCACTGTTATCTCTCCGTATTTACACAAGGAAGTCATGTAATCAAACAACCCAGAGAAATATCAGGATTAGTACATTCTGATGGAGTCTGAGGATTGAAGAGCTTTTCACAGGGTGGATTTGAAATGGTTGCATGGAGAATATTTTTTTATTTTCTTTTATTTCCCTAGAAGAGAGGAGTAAACAAGACACATATTATTGCAAATTTATTTTGTGAATGGAAACAATAAAAACATGACAACAACCTCTAGCCAGAGCCAGGGAATCAGAAAAGAGCAAATTAAACCTGACAGTGAAGGGTATACTCTGATAGGGGTATAAATGGGAATAACTTTAGCTGGAGTATATTCAATGCTTATATTTTTCAAAAGAATGAGAGAGCTTTATGTATTGATAAAGAAAGATCACCAGAATACAGAAGTCCATGAGAAAAATGAGGTGCAGAAACGAAGTGTGGGTGTGACTATAGTAAGATCCCTTTGAAAATAAAAAAGTATGTTTACACAGGTATCTACTTGTATATTACTTTTTCAAGATAGAGCAACAAAAATTGTTAACAATGGTTGCCTTTGCAGAGAGGTCCTGTAAAATAGAGAGGGGAGGAACAATTTTGCTTCTGATTTTGCACCAGGCTTAAATGTTTAATTTTCTAATGTTATGCCCAATCGCCATGAGTTGGAATAGACTCAGTGGCAACAAATGACAACACCATACTTGATGTAGAAGTCCCTGGATGGCGCAAACAGTAAAAGGCTTGTCTACTAACTGAAAGGTTAGTAGCCAGCTGAACCCATCCAGAGAAGTCTCAAAAAAGAGCTCTATAAACAGCTTCTGAAAGGCCACAGCCATGACGACTCTATGGGGTGCAGTTCTGTTCTGAAGCACGTGGGGTCACCATGAGTCAGAATTGACTCGATGGCAATTAGTTTGGTTTTTTAAACACCGGATTTACTTTTAAAAATATGAATAGAAGTTATCTTAGCAAAGTGGTGATAGGTCATTTTAATTTTCTTCATTTTTACCTCTCTATATTAAAAACTTCAATCATAATGCCATATTTTAATTATAAAATAAAGATTAGCAATTTAAAAAATAATATTTGAGTGCTGTCTGGAAAAATGACTAAAACTTCGTTAGTCTCTTTAACAGCTGTTTCAAATCCACATTACTAAATTATTTTAGGGAGGGGGTGTAATTTATGTTACTACAGGTTTTTGTTAAACAAGTGCTATATTCTGAAATACTTTTGTGTATATACATGTGCTTCTAAGTCCATTTTTCTATGGATGTGGAAATGCTTGGCAAACTGAGGTGGGCAATGTAGGGACAAGTCAGCAGTGGATGTTCCAATGTCATGTGCCATGCACCTCCTATGAGGAAAAGTGTCTGAGTAAGGTTTAAAGGTAGGAAGAGGGGTGGAAGCCAACAGAGAGCCACACAAACATTCCTTAGGAGTCCTTGGGTGGTGTAAACAGTTGAGCACCGAAGGGATGGTGGTTTGAATCTATCCAGAAGCACCTCAGAAGAAAGGCCTGGTGATTTACTTCTGAAAGGTCACAGCCATTGAAAACCCTGTGGAGCACAGTTCTGCTCTGACACAGGCAGAATCGACTCCATGGCAATTGTTTTGTTTGTTTTTTGCCCCTGTGCCTTTGGGGAGCACTTATAATATTCTGTACCAAGGCTTTATCATTAACTCAACTCTTGAAATGCAAGTTTCATCACCATTAACAGACAGTCTGCTTCCTAAAAAATGGCTCTCCCTTGTCTCCTCTTTCCCACCCCTGGTAAAACCTATTGCCTTTAAGTAATACTGACTCATGGCAACCCCTGTGTTACAGAGTGGAACAGTCCTCCATAGTGTTTCCTTGGCTGTAATCTTTATGGAAACATATCGGTGAGCTTTTCTCTTGAGGGACTTCTAGGCTGGTTTGAGCCACATACCTTGAGGTTAGTAGTCGAAGGCAAACTGTCTGTAAGTAGAGGACCTACTTACTTACTGCCCCTGGGACCACAAATGAACTCTGGTTTCCATACATTTGCCTAGTCTAGATATTTCATATAAGTGGTGTCATACAATGTTTGCCCTTTTGTGGTTGACTTATTTCACTGAGTATAATGTTTTCAAAGTTCATCTAGCAATGGATCAGGACTTCATTTCCCTTTATGGCAAAGGATAAGGGTGATGAATGTCATGCAAAATTAATGTGATCAATGCCACTGAATTGTGCATGTAAAAAATGTTGAATTGGAAAATGTATTATATATGTATGTATATATATATATGTATATATGTGTATATATTTGTGTATATATGTATATGTGTGTGTGTGTGTGTATACCCACAATAACAAAAATATATCCTTTCAAATCTTACAAGAAACACATGGAGAAAAAAAAAAGTTGCAGACTTGTTTTCATTCCTTTCCAGACCTCAGCATGAATTCTTTTAATCACTAAGACCCCAAGAATGGACTTTTCTGTCAAAGGATGATAGAAATGTTAAAGGAGGAAACTAGGAATGACAGGGATGAAAGGACAGAGGCAGGCATCTGATGAACAGAGGTCTAGGGGTGTGTAGGGCTGGTGGCTGCTTTGGGATGCTGCCTGGATCATGTCTCAAGTGCAGTGACAAGTTTCAACTACCCTCTCCAGATTCACAGAGCTGTCTCGGGAGTTTGCTTTAACACAATAGAAAAGACACAAGAGGAGAAAGAAAGATGTGAACCTTATCTCTCTCATCCCTCCCAAAAGCCATACCCAGGCTGCACCTTTAGTTTCTGTCTCAGTGCAGAGAAGTCTCTTATTCTCTGAATAAAAAATCCACTGCCATTGAATCGATTCTGACTCATAGTGACCCAATGTGACATAATAGAATGGCCTCACAGAGTTTCCAAGGCTGTAAATCTTTATAGAAGCAGACTGCTCTCACAGAACAGCTGGTGGGTTTAAACCACCGACCTTTTGGGTAGCAGCCCAATGCTTTACTCACAGTGCCACCAGAGCTCTTTCTCTTATTGTCAATGCCTTTAAATTGCATTTTTCAGGAGAGCTGGTTCATTGGACCCATAAGGAGAAGGGTATATCCTGTATTTTCTGTGAAACTTTTAGGAACCCTTTGTTAGCTCACAGACATTCTTGGGATCTGAGAGTAAGGTCTTTTCCAGGAGTCAAAGCAGGAGTTGGAATTTTGCCTTTTTGGCTAGTTTGCTGAATAGCGTAGGCCAGTCACTGTCCTTTTCTGAACCTGGCTCCTGGTTTGTAAAAGGACAGAACTGGACTAGATGATCTAAAAGACTCAAACAATGAAGGAATGGAGGACCTACTTAGAAATGGAGAAAAATAAAATGAGGAAATTCTAGGATTTCATAAGATTATGGTCAATTTAGGACAATAATTTTAACCTCTACTCCCACCTGCCTTAAAAAAAAAAAAAAAGTATTTTGAGGCAAGAAACTATTTGGTGCCCTATAATCGTGGGACCTGAGATTCAATTTTACTGGGCACTCTATCATGGGGAGAAATTTGGAGACTCCTTCTTTACTTTGTCTACTTCTGACAGCATTGTACCATATCCAACAAGGGTTGGACTACTTCATCTCTTATCAAATAATCTTAGAATCACAAAACACCTCTAGACAACACACTGCTCTTTACTTTTCTGCACACTTGTCTGTGTTTCCAACCCAACTCCCTACACATCTGTTCTAGGAGCTCCTCCTAATTATATCCTAGGAGCCTGATATAGAAAGGACCAAAGGGCGCATTCCATCTCCTTCTCCCTGGTTGTCCCTGGGGCATCTTGGGTCGGGAAAGGTGGCCTGTTCCTTGGTAAGATGCCCGGAGACCACTGACTGGAAACCAGTGGGACCCATTTGAGGGCAATATGCTACATTAAGGACACACCTCATTAAGGACCATGGGATGTTCCCACCAAGTTTGGGTTCATTGGCTTAAATGTGATGAAAAAATTTATGCTTAATATTGAAATAAAGCACTTAATCCATCTAAAGTTCTATGAAGAAAAAAAACTGACTCTAATGTGTCACCCCAATAAAAATATATTCTAAGGAAGATTCATCCCAAATTGCTCTCAAGAAATATGATGATAGAATCAGAATTTCAGTGTTTGAAAGGACCCTCAGATATCTTCCGGGTCAACCCAGATCTTTTTATGGTTCTGAGAACTGAAGTCTAAAAGGTAAGTGATGTGCCCAAGGCAAGCTAAGGAGGCAACTAGAAAGACTCTCATTAGGGTTCTGTTTCATGTCAGTCCAGCATGGATCTAAATTTGAGACATAAAGAAGATTTTGCATTTGTTAACATCAGCTTGGTAGAAGTTCTTTAAGATTATACTAGAAAGATTGAGAAGGTAACTATTCTTTCTCTCTAATTTTTAATTCATACTTTTCTGTAGGTTAGAGAATTTCTTATTTTTGTCTTCTTCAAATTATTTCATTAAATCACTTCAATAACTTCCCCTCAACTTTTGTAAAGAAAAATTTTAAACAAAGAAAAAAATTGAAAGCCTGGTGCAATGAATACTCATATAACCTCCACCAGTTGTTAATGTTTTCTGATATCTGGTTTCTCTCCCTCTACATGCACATGTACATATGTGTGTGCATGTATGCACACACACATATTTTTTTTCTTTATGTAAGTAAAAGTAAACTGCAGACAACATGATACAAAAAAATAAATAATTAAACCCATTGCCACTGAGTCAATTTGGACTCCTAATGATCCTATAGGACATTAGGGTTTCCTGATAGGGTTTCCTGATAAGGTTTCCTGATAGGGTTTCCAAGGCTGTAAATCTTTACAGAAGCAGATTGTCTCATCTTTTTCGCACAGAGCAGCTGATAAGTTTGAACTGCCAGCCTTTTGGTTAGCAGCCCCATGCTTTATCCACTGCACCACCATTGCTGGACCTCATGATAAGTCGCCCTTAAATACTTCAACCTTCATCTCTTCAGAACAAGGACATTCTCTTTTACAACCACAATATCATTGTGATCCCCAAGAAAGTGTACATTTTAGTTATACTATTATCTAATATAAAATTGACATTCAAATGTCTCCACATGTCCTAAAATGTCCTTTATAACCTTTTTTTAAAAAATACATGTAAGAAATAATCAAACATCCTGAATTGCATTTGGTTTTCATTTTCTTTTAATCTCCTGTAATGTATCTCCCCACCTTTTATGTTCATCTGTAATGACACTGACAGTTTTTAAGGGCTCAGGGCATTTGTCTTGTTGAATGTCCTCTAATATAGATTTTTAGTTTAGATTTCTCATAGTTAGATTTAGCTAAACATTTTGGAAAATATTCTACTGGTACAAGTCTCATGCCCTGCTGGTGAGAATGTAAAATGGTACAGTCACTTTGAAAAACAGTCTGGCACTTCTTCAAAACGTTAATACAAAGTGGCCATATGATCCAGGAATTCCACTCCTAGGTAGCTATTCAAGAGAAATGAAAGCATATGTCCATATGAAAATATATGTAAATGAAATGTTCATCGCAGCATTATTCATAATAGCCGAAGGGTGGAGACAGTCCAATGTCCATCAACTGTTGAATAATGAATACATGTGTAAAATATAGTATATAGGAGCCCTTGTGATGCAGTGGGTAAGCACTTGGTTTAATCCAAAGGTTGGCAGTTCGAACTCACATGGCAGCTTTGCTGGAGAAAGATCTGGTCATGTGCCTCTGTAAAGAGTATAGCCAAGAAAATCCTATGGGACAGTTCTACTCTGTCAGATGGGTTTACTGAGTTGGAAATGACTTGATGGCAGCCAACAACTTTTCTATACAATGGAATACTTTTTGGCCATGAAAAGGATGAAGGACTGACACATGTTACAACATGGATGAATCTTGAAAACTCTGTGTGAATTGAATGGAGCCAGCCACAAATTATCAAATATTAGGTAATCTATAAACATTAAATGCCCTCAATAGACAACTTGGGAGAGACAGAAAGGAGACGGTAGTTGTCTAGGGCCAGGAAGGGGCAGGGGAATTTACAGTTAACAGGCATTGAGTTTTCTGGCAGTGATGATTAAAATGTTCTACAGTTTATTTTGGTGATGGTTGCACAACTCTGATATACTAATGGCATTGAACTGTGCACTTTACATTGTATGCAATGTGTGTGGCATGTGAATTTTATATCAAGAAAGGTATTATTTAAAAATAAAGAATACTACATAGTGATGCATCCTTCCAACTGATCACATCAAGAGGTACTTAATGCCAATTTGTTCCGTTATTGTTGATGCTCAGTTTTACACCATAGATAAGGTGATCTCTACCAGGTGTCTCCATCATAGAACCTTTTCCTTTGTGATTAGAAGTAATCTGAGGAGTGACACTCGCCACTCCGGATATTCTGGTTTTGACCCATGAGCATCCACTGATGATCATGCCAATAAGGTCTATTACATGAATAGCTCCAAACTAGTGACTTTTTAATTGTTCTATTTTTCACATATATTAGCTGGAAATTTTCTTCAGAGAAGCTTTCCCTCTTCCTCTTTTAAAAAAGTCACTGGGTTCTCGTGTCTTGCTTTTTATTACAATCCATTGTCATAATTACTCTTTCTGATACCAGAAGAGGCCGGAGCAAGCCCCCTTCGAGCTGCTCCTGTGCCCCCACTGTTCTTTGAGCATTTCCTTGCTTTCTGGCACAAGATGTTTTGGGCTTTTACTTACCCTGTCCCAGTCTTAGAGACTGTCGTTTCTGTAAGGAGACCAAACTCCTTTCAGTGGAGAACTGTAGTCAGAAACCAAGGTCTGAACTGAGTCATATGCTTCTTGTCCTTTGGGGACAGAGATAGGAAAAGCATAAACACATGCTCACAGATACATATGTGCAAACATACATGCACATACACATACAGACATTTTAATCATTAGTCTCCAGTTCAGTCCAATGCCACATGTTTCCTCACCTCTCTCCTGTCCTTATGTGTCTGTTTTCTCCCTCGTGACAACTCTGGTTCCCAAGAATGCCAACGCATTTGCTCATTTTCTCTATGTTCAGTATACAAAATTTATTTCAGATTTATTAGAGTAGCACCACAAATCGTTTTAAAAATTAAAGAAATAACATTCACATTTATTCAGTGCTGATTCTCAGCATTGCTAAATGTATTTTCTGGAGCTCTTTTTCTTCTTTTCTTAGTGGATGGGGAGGGTGAGATTGAGGTGATGGTGATGGTGTAATGATGGCCATGGAGAATAAAAAGCTTAACATAAACATAAGCTTAGACACAATGAAAATAAAGAGAAAGACAGCTGTTTTTGTATGAGTTCTGATAAGATGTTATCCTGTTTGGGGGATTCAGTTGCTGTACTTGGCTTTGATGGTGACATTTTCTCAGATGTGGCATTTGATCCAACATACGAGCTCTACATGGTTGTTCTTAAAATGAGGAATTGATTTATTTTTAAAAGGTTCCCCTGCCTTTGGAAGAGAACCAAATACCTCTTTTAAGCTGGGGAAATAATGTTCTTTTGAGTCCTAACCTCCTTCTCACCCGTGCAAGCCATTTGGACTTTTGTGTAGGAGTTAGGTAAGTATATTAAAATGCAAGATTCTTTTTCTTCATTACTTAACTCTCAAAGAGGCTGTTTTTCCCTGGTACTCAGTATTTTAACTTCTAAGAGAGATGGTAGATAATTAGCCTCAGACTATTTGCTTTCAAATAATGGAAGCAAGGCTACATTAGAGCTAGTGTCTTCAGACCTTGGCAGCAGTAATGGCCCCAGAGTTCCTCATGACTCTGAATCTCAGTCCCTTCACTGTGAAGTGGAGCTGAAGCTTGCTGTGTTTTTCTCTTTCATTTGGAATTTGTGCCATGCATACTCCCTCCAAAAATTTCAGGCGACTTATGATTGGCACATCTCTAATTTATCTGATAATGTCATGATAATGTTTGAGTAATAAGATGAGTGGAAGAAAGTAATAGCACTAGAAACCCACTCTAAAAGTAGTTGCCACACATGAACACTAAATTTGTTTTGTAACCCTTTGCTGTCCAGTATGGGAGCCACTAGTCCCATATGGTTAGTGAGCCTTTGTAATGTCTATTTTTGAATCAACATGTGCTATAAATATAGCATATATACTGGATTTCAAGAACTTAGTACAAATTAAAGAAAGTAAAATGGCATTAAAATTTTTTTTACATTGATTAGATGTGATGTGATGAATTTATAGATATATAGTGTTAAAATAATTTATTAAGATTAATTTTTCTTTTTACTAAAAAGAAAATGTAGTTATTGGAAAATCTAAATTCCCTAAGTGACTCTCATTATATTTCTCTTAGATAGTGTTACTCTAACTTACTTTCATCCAAGTCCAAAGCATAAAAAAAAAGTAAAACACATTTAACGTGGATCTATTACCTGATGAACTAACCCAGTGGTGCCATGGAAGAAAGGCCTGGCAATCTGCTTCAGTAAAGGTTGTTGTTGTTGTTGTTATGTGCCATCGAGTTGGACCTGACTCATAGCGACCCCTCCCTGTGTTTCTGAGGCAGTATCACTTCGGAAGTATTGCCCAACCTCCTTCTGAGGAGGGACCAGTGGGTTTGAACTGCCAGCCTTCTGGTTAGCAGTCAAGTACCTGAGACACTATGCTACCACAGCAGCTAAGAAAATCCTATGGAACAGTTTTACTCTGTATAAATACCTATTGCTTTTGAGGCATAGAGTTGACTCAAAAGCAATAGGTATTACTCAAGTTGCAGTCAACTTGATAGCAATAGGCATTACTTGTTATTTTGTCAGCTTTCCATGAATTTCTTTAGAACCATGCACTTCAATGACTTATATAAACATAAGGGGAAAATGGTGGCATCTTGCTACAAGTGTAGTCCTTCTTCTTTGTTGGAAAACCGAGTCTGGGTTCGTGTCCCACTTGTCTGGAAATTTCTGGGTAGTGAATATCATGTGGCCCACAATTTGCTAATTTATTCCTCATTTTCTCATTCACTCATCATTTTTTATTCAGCTACAACTTTATTCAGACACTGTGCTGCACCCCAGAATACAGAGATGAATTACTACACAGCCTTGCCTTTAAGAACCTCAGTCTGTGGGGAGATGGAGGATGAGAAGAGAATCAGACACGTAGGCTAATAATTACAATGCAGCACAGTGAGCATGGTCTAGATCTCCATGCAGTGTGTGACTGAGAACAGAGAAGGGCAACTCAGACTTCGCTTGACTTTTGGGTAATTCATAATTTGAGTATTCATGCCATTATTCAAAGAGGTTTTGCCAAATTTCTTTAAAGAGATGGAAAGATCGCAAATACAAACATTGACCTAGTTTCTAATTCAGCCTATACTTTAAAACAAGCGTTATTGTAAATGTTGTGATTGTTGTTAGGTGTCGGGAAGTGGATTTCTACCTATAGCAACCCCATGTGACAGAGTAGAACTGTGCCATCGGGTTTCCTAGGCTGTAATCTTTACAGAATCAGATTGGCAGATCTTTTCCCCACAGAGGTGCTGGGTGGTTTGAACAGCCTGACAGTTATGTTACCAGGGCTCTTTATCAAGTTCTGTTGACTTATGCTCTCAAATTTAGTTAATTCACTAAACTATATCCTTGACCAGATTTACTCTCTAGTGAAGCAGATATGGGTTCTTCATGTATCAGAAGACCACGTAATCATCTGGGAGAGGTTTTCCTTGACATTCCCCAGTTTGAATCCATCCCTCTAATTCTACACCATTGCAGGTACGATTAAATACTGATGACCAGGGACTTTTAACTTTAGAAGGCCCAGTGAATAGAATTTTAAGTAGACTGGAGTTGGACAGAAACCCATAGTCCAACAAAGCCCATGGCTTTCCCCAATGATGGGTATAGAAGGTTGGAGAGGATACGGGCTTGTTTGTCATTTTAAAAGAAAAAATGTATTTTTCTGTTTCTTTTGGTTGGGAGCAGGTTGAAAACTTGGCCATGATCACTGGTCTTCTGAAGAGTTTTTTTCTTTTTAAGCATATCTGGTTTTTGGTCTCTGGAAGAAATTTCTGTGTGGTCTTACAGGGTTGCTTTGTAAGGGGAAGGAGGTAGCTCCTGAAAGCAGGTCTTGTGAACTAAAGACCTGGCTGGTTTGTGTAGTCTTGAGCAACTGATCAAATATGTAAAGCTTTAAAAAAAAAAAAAAGACACTGTTTATAAAGGCCCTTGAAAGAATTGCTGATGGGAGATGGTTGAAAAGATTTGTTTCCATTACTCATGGGTTAAGTCAGCTGTGATGGGAGTTGTTTAAATTCTCACTTCTCAGATTGAGACTTAACAAAAGTGGGTGATGAAGCCTGTTGGAAGGGGTAATTTTTGGCCAGAATAATTAGAGAGGTGATAAGTCTTTTATGTGCTTGTTTTTATACACACATATCCCTACCATTGCTCTCTGCATTGGAATCCTGACATTTGTGCCTGTGTGGGATGTAAATGTCATTTGCTTAACTCAGTCAAGTCAGGCATTTGTTATACTTTAATAGAACACTTTTTGACACCAATACAAACAAATAGCTCATTTCTGGAGGAGTCAAGGGAACCATTGATACCATGTATTTTCTAGAGGTGTTTTCTGTTTAGCAAGGTCATCTGTGTTTCTATAGAAAGCTTAGTAGAAGTGATAGAAATCACTGATGCTTGCACACCATTGTTTCATTCAGCCCATGAAGACTGGTGTTCACCACACCCCAGTGGGCACAGCTGATCAACCCATGAGGACTAGTGTTCAGAACAGGTCATGCCATATTTGTGTATTTTTTAAAAAATTGGGCTCCCATTTCCAGAAAGATAAGGTAGACACACTTCTCCTGATTCCTTCTACTCAATACAACAAACAACTCTGGACATTTATATATAAAACAAATATATGAAGACCCTGAAATGGGAAGAGACTAAGGAAAATCAGCATTATTTTCAGGACCCAAGGAAGAACACAGTGGCAAGTTCCATGGGTTTTCCTGTTGCCTTATCTATCCTAGACTTAAAGCTGAATATGGCAGTAAACTGGAAACAGCAATGGGCATGGACAAAAATACCTCAACAAAGGCCTGCTTTCTCTAGGCAAAGGGTCAGGAAAGGGCAGTCCATGACAGAAAAGTTAAAACAATAACCACTCTACTGCCAAACATCACAGAAAAAAACTGTAGCCACACCCCAGACCATGGTAGCAAAGACCCAGAGTGGAACCTAGACTTCCACCCTCACCAGCTGTAACAAGATGCCCTAAATCTCTTGCCCTTACCAGATGAGGTCAGAGAAGGCCAAATAGGGAGCTAGACTTATCTCCACTACTGTAGCAAAACCAAAAAAAAAAAAAAAAAAAAAAGGTGCTCTGGGGGAATTGTGTTTAGAGCATTGGGCTGCTAACTAAAAGGTTGGCAGTTTGAACTCACTAGCCGCTCTGTAGGAAAAAGATGAGGCAGTCTGCTTCTGTAAAAATTTACAGCTTTGGAAACCCTCCGTGGCAGTTCTGTTCTGTCCTATAAGGTTACTATGAGTCGGAATTGACTCGATGGCAGTAGTTTTGGTTACTGTAGCACTGGAGCCACAGTAACCAAGACTGTGGTGTTGGTAAAGGGGTAGTAACATACATCTACGTGGAGAGAAACCAGGATTGTGTGGTTAGCTGCCATTGAGTCAGCCCCCAACTGGTAGAAACTCCATGTGCTGAAGAGTAGAACTGCTCTCCATGGTTTTCTTAGTTGTCATCTTTATGGAAGCAGATTGCCAGGCCTTTCTTCCACCGAGCTGCTGGGTGGGTTCAAACCATCAATCTTAAGCTTAGCAGGTGATTGAATCAGTTTGCACCACAGGATAGAAACACAGTTCTATGTAAATAGAGAACTCAGAGGTAGGCTCACACAAATATGCCCAACAGATTTTTGACCAAAAATTCTTTCCACCAACACCATATAGTTTTGGTTACTGTGGCTACTTTGACTAGCTGATTTCTAGCTTGTTCAACAAATGGTGTTGTAACAACTGTATATCCATAGGCAAACAAAATGAACCTTTACCTAAGTCCCACACTTCACAGAGCTGTTAACCCAAAATGAATTGTGGAATTAAATGTAAATAGTTGAAACTATAAAACTCTTGAGGAAAAAAAGAAAACACACATACACACACACACACACAGAAAATATTCTAGGTCAAAGGCTAGGCAAAGATTTCTTACACTTAATACCTAAAGCACAATTTGTAAATGGAAAATTTGATAACCAGGAACTTCTCAAAATGAAAACCTTTTGCTTTGCAACAACAACAACAACAACAACAACAACAAAAATCTAGTCAATTTCATCAAGTCACTTCTGACTCATGGCCAGCTCAGGTGAGTCAGAGTAGATCTGTGCTTACTGGCTGGTTTCTCATGAAATCTTTTCTTAAAAGAATGCAAAGGCAGCCTACAGACTGGAAGAAAGTATTTGCAAACCACATGTCCAACAAAGGACTAGATCTAGAATGTATAAGGAACTGTCTAAATTTAACAAATAAACAAACAAAAACTAACAACCCAAATAGAAAATGGGCAAACTACATGAAGAGACATTTCACCAAAGAAGATATACAGATGGAAAATTAATAAGCACATGAAATCGTGTTCAGCATCCTTAGTCATCAGGGAAATGCAAATTAAAACCACAGTGAGATTTCTCTCTATCTACCTATCAGAATACTCAAAATGAAAAAAAATGACTACACCAAATGTTGGGGAAGTTGGGGAAAAACTGAATCACTCACCCATTGCTGTTGGAATGATAAATGGTACAACCACTCTGGAAAAAAAGTTTAAAAAAACTAAATATGTGAGTAATCCCTCACAGACAACCAGACACTATGGGAGAGAGATCCAATAGATCTACCATCTCAATACCATAGTACTGGGGGACACCAGACTCAATTGGTACAACAAAATACATAAAAGCCTTGCTCTGCATGCTACATTGGTCAGTAGCAACTGGAGTCTTAAAAGCTTTCAAGTGGCCACCTAAGATGCAGCTAATGGTCTCCTAGTGTTGGAAGCAAAGAAGAATGCAAAAAAAAAAAAAAACCAAAAAACAAAGGGGGGGGGCATTTGGAAGCAATCAGCCATAGGACACGATGGCCCTCAAGACCAGAAGAACTAGATGGTGCCCGACTACCAACGCCATCCACTCAGGAAAGGATCAAATCTGGAGATCCTGGATAGAATGGGAGGGAAAACATGGAACAAAATCTAAAAACTCAGTAATGACCAGAAGTACTGGTCAGATGAAATCTGGTAAGACTCCCAATACTATGGCCCTGGAATACATTCTGTGCCTGGAATAAAATGCACCCCCAGGGGTTGGCTCTTTGCCCAGTAGTTAGCAAGATGTACATGCAGACCACTCGACCCAGGATGACACACCCACACACTCTATGGTAATACACCCCTTAGAGCAATAGACCACGGGACACCAGAGGACCAACATTCAAATTGAGGAAATGCAGGACAAACAGGAGTGCATGAGGGGCACAGGGGGAGGGTTACAGGGTAGGGAGAGGGGGAGACTGGGTTAGGGTTGGACATGGTGAATGGGGAATGAAACTAAATGTACATGTAACGTCTTTTTAAAAAAAAAAAAACTAAATATGCAACTACTGTAGGACCCAACAATTGACATCCTGGACATTTATCCAAGAGAAATGAAGACTTATGTTCACACCAAGAGACACATGTTTCTAGCAGATTTATTTGCAATGGCTCCAAATGGAAAACAACCCAAATGTCCTTCAATGGGTAAATGGTTAAACAAACTGTGGCACATCTATGCCATTGTATACTATGCAGCAATAAACAGGAATGAATTACTTATGCACTGCAACCTTGATGAATCTCCAGAGCCTTATACTGATTGAATGAAGGCAATCCCAAAAGATTGCATACTATATGAGTTCATTTTTAAAATTTTCTTGAAATGACAAAGCTAGAAATGGAGAACAGATTAGTGGTTGTCATGGGTTAAAAAGGGGTTAGGGGTAGGAAGAAAGTAGGTGTGACATGAGAGATCCTTGTGGGGATGGAATTGTTCTGTATTGTGACTGCGTAATGTCAGTACACTAGTTTTGGTATTGTATTATGTTGCTATGGAAGGAAACTGAGTAAAGAGTGTGCAGAATTCTTTTTTTTATTATTATTTCTTACAACTGCGTGTGAATTTACAATTTTATCAAAATGAAAAGTTTAATGGTTAAAATGGTTACATGTCCTTTGCCTCAGTAGATTCACTCCCAAAAATTCATCCTAAAGAAATAATCAGAGATTTTGATACAGATCCTAAATATTTAACAGGACAAAAGTTAAATACTATGTAGTAAGAATCATCAGAAGGAAGGTTGGGCAATCTACTTGCTTAGTGCTATTTCGGAAACCCAAGGAGGGGCCACCATGAGTCGGGTCCAACTCCACGGCACATAACAACAACAACAACAACGAGAATCATACTCCAGGGTATTATTTTTATTTTTATTTACCCTTTTTTTTTTTTTTTTTACCCTTATTTTTTTTAATATATATATGTATTTATGTTATACAGTCTCTTTGTATGCATGCCTTGTGTCATACCAGAGTAAAAACATTTAAAATTTTGATGTCTGTTGATAACATGCTAAGATGTATACAATTTAAGTGGAAAAAGAACACTGTACTCAGTTTTTTGCAATATAGTCATAAGTGTATTTTATACACACACACACACACACACACACACAACTTTTATGAAACACTGAAGATGATTTACCAAAATGTTAATGTTAATAGTGGCTGTTTCTGGGTGGTGAAATTTTCATGATTCTTAATCATTCTTCTGGTATTTTCCAAAGTTTTACAATGAACTTTCATAATCAGGAAAAAATGAAATGAGCTTTTGAAATCACGAAAAATCACTCATGTTATTTAAAAAAGCAGTGGACCGAAGGGAGTGCTTCAAAGATGACAAAACCAAAGGGCTTTGGGTAACCACATGGCTCTATTACTTACCCTTTTCTTAATATCATCTTATGTTTCCAACATGTGTGTGGAATTCTCCACATAGTAGGATTTTGCCTGTTGGTCTCTCGAATCTGGAACATGCTTGACATTTGTTTCCCCCACACCAGGCCAAAGTGTCAGAAAATTCCACTCATGTAATTCCTTACAGCTGTTAGCATTTCTCAATCAGTTTGTATATTTTGCTGAATACTTGTATGCCCAGGAAACTTTCTACAATGGAGGGAAGGGTGGAGGTGAAGGGATGGTCTGAGTTTTTTCATCTTGTTCTCCAAGAATTTGTGAGACCCCACCAGCAGCTCTGAAGTTGGTCATTACGCTAACTGGAAAAGCTAAACTCATGGTCCTCTTCAATGCAGAGAAATCTGGGGGCTCTGAGACAGAAATCAACACTGACCTTTACATTACCTCAGAGCCATGAAATAGCAATCAAAACAATTATTTTTAAAATGTAAAAGTGTGTTCTATGCTCACTGTGTGCTGGGCACCAAGCCAGAACTTTCATACACATTAAATCATATCATCCTTCCAATAACCTTACAAGGTATGTCCTAGTATCCGTTGACTCACTAGCTGTGTTTAGTACTTACTATGGATCCATGGAGTTCATTAGTAGAATCCTTGCCTTCCATTAGGGAGGCCCAAGTTTGATTCCTGGCCAATGTATATCATATGTAGCCACAACCTGTCTGTCAGTGGAAGAGTGCATGTTGCTATGATGCTGAACAGGTTCCAGCAGAGCTGCTATACTAAGGGCAACTTGGAAGAAAGGTCTGGCAATCTACTTCTGATAATCAGCCATTGAAAGCCCTACAGATCACAATGATCTGATTGGCAACCAGTCATGGGGATGGCAGTGAACCAGGCAGCATTGCATTTTATTGTGCATGACATCGCTATGAGTTGGGGGCCAACTCAATGGCTGCTGACAACAACTATGGGCCCAGCTCTTTTGAAATATGATGTTGTATCACTGAATAGGACAGACCCAAATCCTTACTCCTGTGCAAATTTTTTTCTCTTTGGATTAATTTACGGATGAGAAACAAAGAAACAAAGAGATTAAGAAATTTGGCATGGCTTGTGTCTTAGTTAGCCAGTGCTGCCATAACAGAAATGCCATGAGCAGGTGGCTTTAACTAGCAGAAATGTATTTTCTTACAGTTTCAGAGGCTAGATGTCTTAGTTCAAGGTGCAGCTCTAGGGGAAGGCTTTCTTTCTCTGTTGGCTCTGGAGGAAGGTCCTTGTCTCATCTAAGTTTCTGTTCCTGAACCATCTTCATGTGGATTGACACGTGTCTTCCCTCATCTCTGCTTCTCTCACTTGCTTGTTTTAAACTCTTTCATATCTCAAAAAAGATTGATTCAAGACAAATCCTACACTACTGCTTCATTAACATAAAGAACCAAGAACAAAGACAACCATTCCCAAATGGGATTATAACCATAGGCGTAGAGGTTGGGATTTACAACACATATTTTTGAGGACACAGTTCATTCCATACCAGCAAGTAAATAGTAGTGACTGGATTTGAACCCAGATAGCCCAGCTGTAGAGCCCATCACAGAGGCATTTCCAGATGCTGGGATAAAAGTATTCATGCCAAGATGGGTGGTAACTGACTGTTGTTGTTGCTGTTATGTGCCCTTGAGTCGGACCTGACTCATAGCGACCCCTCTTTGGGTTTCTGAGGCACTATCACTATGCAAGTAGATTGCCCCATCTTCCTTCCAAGGAGTGGCTGGTGGGTTTGAACCACCAGCCTTCTGGTTAGCGGTCAAGTGCCTTAGGCACTATGCTACCAGAGCTCCCGGTAACTGACCACCCATGTCATTTATGCTTATTTGTGTTGCCAAATGAGAATTACACCTGGTAGTTTGTGTGTTTGTGTGTTTTGTTGGTCATAAAATATTTATATAAATAAATATTTTAGATCATAAGCTATATTTACGTTTGATTGGTTTCATTCATCCAGTATACATTCAGTACCTATTACCTGTTAGGCACTTGGTCACTACTCTCAAGAAATTCACAGTTCAATGGAGAAAGTAAGTAAGTCAATAATTATTATACAATTGTGAAACATTCTACTAGAAGTGAGTTTAAGGTACCA
Organism: Orycteropus afer afer; assembly: GCF_000298275.1. Classification (NCBI taxonomy): domain Eukaryota; kingdom Metazoa; phylum Chordata; class Mammalia; order Tubulidentata; family Orycteropodidae; genus Orycteropus; species Orycteropus afer. The sequence goes on along the minus strand of NW_006921592.1, from coordinate 10,714,992 downwards.
AGGAGACATACAGAAGGCATACAAACTCAACTCTAGTAGGACTGAAGGTCAGGAGTGTGGTATTCTCATTTTTCAGATAAATAAATGGGCTCAGATAAGCTCATGCTCATGGACACATTACTAGGAGCTAGAGGAGCTATAGTTTGAAACCAGATGTCTGACTGTTGATCTAGGGTTGTGTTTATCTCCCCAGAGGAGAAATTTCTGGTGTGTCCATTTCAGGCCCAGCTGAGCTTCTGGAAACTAGAGGAGCTAAAGGGTAGATCATCCCAGTTCTTTCTTTTCTTCCCTTTTGGGTTCCAAGTTCCATGGAAAGAGCTTAAGTTAGAGACAAAACCGGTAGATTTTATCTTTCTTGCCAACTTCACTTAACTGGAGCCCTGGATGGAGAACGCTTCTGAGGTTCTTGAGAAAGAACAAGTAATTGACTAACAACATCTGCCATGGAAAGTGGAATAAGGAGCAGAGGATACAGATTCTAAATCAGAAAAATGAGTGCCATTTTCAAGAGAGTGGCTAGCTCTGGAGAGAAAAGGAGAAAGATGCACAGGACATTTCTATGTGATATTAAATCCTGACGCAAATGCCATACAATGTTAAGATGTGACAAAGCAGGTTCATGAGTACAAAACATTTGTTATATCATTCTTCAGGAGTTCATGGGTAGAACAAACAGTTAAGTTTGGTGGTTCAAATGCACTCAGAGGTACCTCTGATGAATGGGCTGCTGGTCTGCTTTGGAAAGGTCACAGCCATGAGAACAGTTCTCCTCTGCAGCATTTGAGGTCACCATTAAACAGAATTGACTTGATGGAAACTGGTTTGGCTTATATTCTCCACAAGCTTGAAACATTAATATGGATGAGGCATTAAAATGTGGATTAATTCCAACCCAGAGTAATAAGCACGTTACTGATTCACAATAACCCTGACCTTTCCTGAAGAGATGCCTTATTATTTTAAGGTTTCATTCAAATGCCACTTCCTCCATTAAAACGTCTCTGATTCCTGCTGTTAGCTGAAAGAACATGCCCCTAAGTTTCTTCCATACTTGTTGGTACCTTTTCTTGGCAGATCCAGGTCACATCTCTCTGCTATGCTGTGACCAAGAACCTTGTCTTGTTTAACTCTGTGCTCCCAGCAACCCACAGCGCTGAACCTCGCACAGACAGGTATTCAGTGTTTGAAGAAGGAAAGTATAAGCCTCTGATGCCAGAGGTGCAAGTCAGTCGTTAAGTAGTTTCAGCTCTGAGTTTCTAATTTAACTTCCGTACATGGGTCACTATGACTGAATGCTGACTCACTATAGGTTGTAAAGCCATTGGAGGGAAAATCATTGGGGTGAACCCCATCCAGTACCATCAGCAAGTCCAGAAGAACTGATACAGATAAAAGAGTTGATGCCCTTTCAGCTAGTAGCCCAGAGCTTAACCACTAGTGCCACCTAGGATCACCAAGGAGTTCATACTGTCCTTAAAATTTTATGGATATGAGCTCTGAACAAGCAAGGCATTCCAGGGCAAAGCTCTTCTTGGACTTAGTAAGAAAGAATCCCTATTTTCTGCCCTATTAAGACTTGGATGTTGTACCTGTAGCTTTAATTGAGTCAATCAAGGTATAAAGAACCCAGCCACAGTTACTACTTTCACTATGTGGGCAAATTCATAAAAGTTTCCTAAAAGACAACTCTTTCAAAAACAGTACTTTTCCACTATCATGAAATGCCATTATTTGCCAAAGGAAGGAAAACAGTAAATTCTTTCCAAATTTACTCATCTTCAGAGGATACAATAAAATATTCCAAGGACCATCTAGATATGCTACCTCCCCCAGAGCACTTCCCAATGCAGACCACGTCATGGACATCACGCCTGCTTGCCTCTTCGCAGAGCGCTTCCAGGACCTCCCTGCTAACACACACAGTCCCTGTGCCTTTCATATGATAAAGATAATCAATTTGATATCTGATAAAGAATGTGATTTTTAATTGTTTAGTAGAATAAGTAGCCTTTCTTGTGCATTTACCTGCATCACTTCTTTTTAAAGAAATAGAGCATTAAGATATGGTTGAAGCTACTATGTATACTTTCCCCTTCCTGTTTCCTTACTTCTTCCAAACTCTGCCCTGCAATGGATTTCTCACAGTGCCTAAAAGCAAACTGTCGAGCATATAATAAATTCCTCTTTACCTACCACTCAACTTTGCCAAAACTATTTGTCATGTTTCCTGCATAGCCAGGATAGGTAATGTTACCTATTGAAACAAGCAATGCCAACATCTCAGTGCCTCAACACAATGTTGTTGTTGTTGTTATGTGCCATCGAGTCAAACCCGACTCATAGCGACCCCTCCTTGGGTTTCCGAGGCAGTATCACTACGGAAGTAGGATTGCCCAACCTTCCTTCCGAGGAGTGGCTAGTGGGTTTGAACCGCCAGCCGTCTGGTTAGCAGTCAAGTGCCTTAGCCACTATACTATCAGAGCTCCTGCCTCAACACAATAGTAATTTATTATTTCCATTCATACAATTTTCATGTATCTTGTCAGGCTGCCATCCTCCATGTAGTGACTTGGGGATCCAGGCTGTATTGATATTGTCCATCTGCCATCTTCAAGGTGTTTTCTCCAAGTCGCTGTGGCAGAGATGGCCAATTAGCCACGAAAGAAGTTTTCTAGCAACAATTTATACCATGGGAGGTGAGAAGGATTCTTATTTGCCTAAATAGCCATTCCTGCCACAATTCAGAGGTTTTTGAAAAGAAGTTTTCTCACTCCTCTAAGGCAGCCCACTTAGAAGAGGACATGGAATGAAAGATATCATTGCTGATTTCAGATGGATCTTGGCTGAAAGCAGAGGGTAACAGAAAGATGTTGACCTGTGTTTTATTGACAACACAGAAGGATTTGACTGTGTGCATCATACCAAACAATAGATAACATTGTGAAGAATGGGAATTCCAGAACAATTAATTGTGCTCATGTGAGTCATGTACATAGACCACGGGGCAGTAGTTTGAACAGAACAAGGGGATCCTACATGGTTTAAAATCAGGAAAGGTATGCTCTTTCGCCCTACTTATTCAACCTGTATGCTGAGCAAAGAATCCAAAAAGCTGGACTGTATGAAGAAGAATATGGCATCAGAATTGGAGGAAGACTCATTAACAACCTGTGATCTGCAGATGACACAACCTTGCTGAAAGTGAAGAGGACTTGAAGCACTTACTCATGAAGATAAAAGACTACAGCCTTCAGAGTGCTGTACACTGCAACATAAAAAATTCCTCACAACTAGACCAATAAGCAATACTGTGATAAATGGAGAAAAGATTGACATTGTTGAGGATTTCATTTTACTTGGATCCACAGTCAATGCCTATGGAAGCAGTGATGACGAAATCAAATGACATATAGCATTGAACAAATCTACTGCAAAAGACTCTCTAAAATATTAAAAAGCAAAGATGTCACCTTGAGGACTGACCCAAGCCACAATACTTTCAATTACCTCATATGCATATGAAAGCTGAACAACAAAAAAGGAAGTTTTGAAGAAATGATTCATTTGGATTATAGTGTTGGCCAAGAATATTGAATAGATAGCGTACTGCCAGAAGTATGAACAAATCTATCTTGGAAGAAGTACAGCCAGAAGACTCCTTAGAACAAGGGTGATGAGACTTTGACTCACATACTTTGGATATGTTATCCAGAGGGACTAGCCCCCGAAGAAGGACTTCATTCTTGGTAAAGGAGAAGGTCAGCAAAAAAGCCCCTCAATGAGATGAATTGACAGTGGCTGCAACAGAGGGCTCAAATGTGATAAGGATTGTGAGAATTGTGCACAACTGGGCAGTGTTTCGTTCTGTTGTACATAGGGTTGCTCTGAGTTGGAACTGACAAGAACACCAAGGCAGCCCACTCATCTTACAGCAACCTGGGATCTTACACAGTTCTTTTGGTCACACCTAAGTCTCTGCTAAGGAGCACTGGTGATACAGTGCCTAAGGCATTTGTCTGCTAACCAGAAAGTTGGCGGTCCAATCTCACCAGCCGCTCCGTGGAAGGAAGTCGAGGCAATCTACTTACAAAAGATTTACCACCTTGGAAATCCAATGGAGATTGCTATGAGTCGGAATTGACTTGATTGCAGTGGATAACTTTCTACTGAGTCTGAGTCCCATTGTCTTTCGGTGGCGCAAGAGTTCCCAGTCTTTATACTTTTTTTTTTTTTTTTCCAAATTTGAATACTTCTTATTCTTTCTTTGGCTGTCTTCTTTAAAGTTCAATACTTCCATATTTCCTTGGAGATAGGAATTTCTAATTCTTTTAAGTCAGAATTTCCCAAAGTAGATTTCTCAAACTGGATTCAGTATTAACTCTGATATAGGATTCAATGGCCAAATCTGTTTAGGAAATATTGTTTAATCAAAGTAGAACTAGTCTCTTTTCTGGAGATTCCTGGCACCCCTAATACACTAATATACATTGTGAATTTCTGGAAATAAACTCCGCCATGTTTCTCAAACATTTTGATCAAAGAATTCTCCTTTGCAGAAGCAGGACTGGTAGAGGGCTCTGTGCAGCACATAGTAAGGTACATTGCTTTAAGTCTTTATCGTTTTTTCTCTGAATCCTCCAAGTTCTCAATGCCTCTTTTTGGTGGTGGCCCTGGTGTCAAATGTGATGTCAATTAGGCTTTTCAACTTTGTATTAACTGTCTCCAGTGCCTAGCTTGGGTATGTTTAGTGCATTGATGTTCATGATGTCTTTGTGAGACTGTGAGGACTGGAAGTATTTTGTGACACACTAAAGAGATTAATTAGATCAAATTCAAAGTGGATTTAGAGTTAGGTGTTTCTCATATTGGAGTTCTTTCAATGTTTCAGTGCATAAATGGATAGTATTGCAACTATGTATTCCCCACAAGTTTTGATTAACCAAAACAGCCCAGTTAGCAGCTGTGTGTGTGGTTATTTATTTGGCTGTGTGTTACATATAACCTGTCTTTAGTCAGGACCCAGTATTTCCTATCTGTGTTTTTTGGTCTGAATAAAAAAAGTAGCATGGTTCTCCTGATCACATTTTTATGTATTTTGGATGTAGCTTCGTGGTTTACAAAGCGTTTTCACATACTGGCTTACATATAGCAATCACAAAAATATCTGAAGATATTATTTCAGTTTTACAGGTAAGGAAGCTTGAGACTTGGAAATGTTAATTGACTACTTCTAATTCTTTCATATACTAAAGTATTTTTTATTTTTTAAAATCAAAATAATGCAGCTGCATAATATTTTTAAAATCCTATGCCAACAAAACAAAACAAGCCCACTGCCATCGAGTCAATTCCAACTCATAGTGACCCCCATTGAGTTTCTGAGGCAGTAAATCTTTATGGAAGTAGATTGCCCTGTCTTCCTTCTATGAAGTGGCTGGTGGGTTTGAACTGCCAACCTTTTGGTTAACGGTCAAATGCCTTAGGCATTATGCCAACAGAGCTCATTAAGTCCTATACAAGAGACTTAAAATTAAAATCTCTTGCCTCTCTTTCATTTGTATTACCCAGAAGGGATCACTATCAAGGCTTTAGCAATTTCAAGTAAGTGTCCAAATAAGTGTCTCATGCTCTTATTTACTTCCTGTTATAGAAACAATTTTATATTCCTTCTCACAACACCTACACACACATTCCTATTCTCCTCATATTGTTAAATAACAATTTAGGATAAAATAATTTCTTACTGTTTATATCATAATTATGTAATTATTGTTCATAGTTGAGCCATTTCTTTTGCTATGATTCATTTTATCTTTTGAGTACATTTGAAATTTTTAGAAGAAGATTACTTTATGTGCCTATCACTAATTGGTCCCCAAACTTTCACACAGAAGTATAAAATTCCTCCCAGTGTGATAAATCAAGCCAGATAATAACTATAAATTCCATTTGCCCCTCTTGGCTATATTTCACTTCAAATCTTTACTTCCTGTTCCAAGCTGGACCGATTGTTCTTTGGGGCAGTTTACCTCTTTATTGTGTTGCATCGTCTGTGTTTCAGGTATTATGTCTTCTTTCTGGTTTCACTCCTCCTTTGCCTGGAGTGAAGTAACCTTCAATAACCTCTTAAAGAAAAAGGGGAGGAGAGATTTTATTTTTTTTTTTTTTAGGTTTTGAATGTCTAAAATATTTTTATTCTACCTTACACTTGAACAACGTTTGGTTTAGTATTGAATTCTAGGTTGAAAGTAATTTTTACGTATTTGCAACGCATTACTCTATTATGTTTTAGCTTATATTTGCTCTTTAGAAATCTAATGCCATTCTGACTCTCAATTCTTTGTATATGATCTGCTTTCTCAAAGAATTTAGTATCTTCTCTGTATTCCTGCTGTTATTGAGGTAGATATATTCTATTCATTGATCTGCGGTCCTTCACAGTCATTTCAATTTGAAGATTTTAGCTCTGGGAAATTTTCATATAGAATTCCTTTGAAAAAAAATTGCTCTCTCCATTTGCATGGTTCTTGATTTTTAAACTCCTATTAGCCAGATATTATATTGTCTGGATAGATCCATTAATTTTCTTATTATTTAGTTCCTGTTTGCTACATTTTTCTTATTTTATTTTATTTTTGGAAAAATTCCTTCCATTTTCCCTACTTGTCTACTGAACTTCTGTTTATTCTTGAAATGTTCTTTTTATAACACCCTGCTGTTGTTTCAAGAATTTTCTCTTATTTCTGAAGATATTAATCATAAAGTGTTACAAAATTATTCTGTACTCTGCATTGTCTGTGTTTCCCTCAGTTTTGAAATTCTTTTTGTATCGTTCTGTTTTCTGCTGGAGATGTTACTTTATTGATAATCTTTGATTATTCTTGTATATTTAAGACTGAAGAACAATAAAAGATGATGGGAAGTTCTGTGCCTTGAGTAGGTGGAAAGATGGTGATCTGACTATTTTGTAACAGTGTATCAGTTCTGATCATTTTAGGCCTTATTTTTTTCCTGAGCTTGTCTGTTTTCCCAAAGAGGGTTATTAGGGTCTCGAGTCTGGCTGCCAGAATTCTGAATAGGAGAATGAGACTGGAGAGGTCACCATTCAATATGTAGGCTTTCATTTAATGCATCTGTTTTCAAAATGCACTGTCCTCCATCCTCAGACTGTATTTGGTGGCCTTGTGCCCAGTCGCTGAGGGAACAAACTCTAGATTTGTGCCAAGGTGAGATGAATAGGGAGGATTGGAGTCCAGCTGTTACTCAGAATTTCCACTGGCCAAACCCACAAACTTCAGTAGCACCTCCTTTCTGAATAGTAAATCTCTCACTCACTCCTCGACCCTCAGTAGGGTTGTGAAGTATGAATCTGCTTGTTTCTTTTGGATTTTTCTCTTGTCAGGTATGCATTTTCAGCTTTCTCTGTTCTTTTATGTGATTAGCACTCATTCATTTGGCATCCATATTCCATTTCCCAGAATTCTATTGTTGCCTCTTCACAACAACTCCAACTCATTTGTCCTTTGGGATTACAGTTTTATTATTATTGTTATCACTACACTATCATTTTAGTAATATTTTGGGAGAAGGCATATATGTTGAGTTTACCATGTGCAAGGGGACATCTAGGCCCGTGCTCTTTCTACACTACCTCTTTGAGACAAATATTGTTTATTTACATAGCTAATGTTTGCTCTCCAAATGTGAAATCCTACACACATTTGTGTGTTAACTTCGTTATTCTGTGTGTAAACTATTATTCTGGTTGTGTTGATTCAAAAACCAAGGATATGGGAAGGCAAATTGATACAGCCACTTTAGAAAAGAGTTTGGCAATTTCTTATAGAGCTAAACACAGGTTTGACATACAACCCAGCAATCATACTTCTAGGTATTTATCTAATTGGGGCGAAAATGGATGTCCACACAAACATTTATAGATACTCCACTCATAATAACCAAAACTTGAAAGCAGTCATGATGTCTTTCAATAGGTAAAATGCATAAACCAACTGTGATACACCCATATAATGGAGTAGTATTCAGCAATGAAAAGAAATGAGCTATCAAGCCTTGAAGAAATATGGAAAGCCCTTAAGGATGCATACTGCTAAGTGAAAGATGCCAGTCTGTAAAGGCTACATGCTGTATGGTTCCAATTACGTGACATTCTGGAAAAGGTAAAACTATAGAGACATTGAAAATTTCAGTAGTTTCCAGGGCTTTAGGGGAATGGAGGAGGGGATGAAATAGGTTGAGCAAAGAGGATTTTTAGAGCAGTGAAACTATTCTGTATGATATAGTAATAGTGGATACATGACATTATGCATTTGTTAAAACAGTGGAACTATACAAAATAAAGGGCGAACCTTACTGTGAGCTACTGACTTTTAGTTAATAAAAATATATCAACATTGATTAGTCATTTGGAGCAAATGTACCACAGAAATGCAAGATTCTAATAATAGGAGAAACTGTTAGGGGAGGTATATAGGAACTCTGTATTTTTCTGCTAGACTTTCCTGTAAAACTAAAATGTCTCTGAAATAATAAAGTCTATTTTTAAATAGATAATGATGGGCCAGCTGCTATGCTGTGTTCTTTGGGGTGAACTCACCCAGAGATGAAAAAGGTGTTTTCTGTTCTCAGAGAGCCACCTCCTCATTCCTAGAGATTGCAGTGCCAGTTTTCAGTACACACACTCCTCACTTATCAACCTGGTTAGATTCTAAAGACAGGTCATTATGCATAAATGGAAGAAGACCACATTGGATCACAAAAAGGAGGATGACTATATCATTACATAACTGCCAACTTATGTCATTACAAAACTGCCAAATTGCATCATTACATAACTGCCAAACCATTGAGAATCATGGCCCAGGCAAGTTGACATAGAAACTTAACCATCACAGCCAGCATTACTGTCACACCTCACATCTCAATGTCATTAATGTGCAAATATCAAATAATAGATTTTCTACTATTGTAAATGTGAAATATCAGATAACAAGATAGTTGATAAGCAAAGAGTAGCTGTGTTTGGATATTCTGTGCTATTTTAAAGTATTAAAACAGATCGTTTTGTTGGTCTAATTCTGTCATGTCAGTATTTTAAACAATCTAAATCTGAATCTGAATCATTCTCCTAGGAAGTTGGTGGTACATTTCTTTATTTCTAGAACATTCTTACCATATTCTTCCCTTGTTTAAACTCTTGTAAGCTAAATTATTATTATTGGTTGAGTTTCCATTTTCCAGATAAGTTGTGAGGTAGAATATCTCTTCTTCCATGTATTTATTGTTGGTGTCAGTTGCCATTGAATGAGCTCCCATTCATGATGACCTTCTGTACAAAAGAATGAAATGTTGTCATGTTTATTTCTCTTGAGACAATTTAGTTCTTGAAGACTCAGTTCTAAGATAAAGGGCCCCACTCAGACCCACACCCACCATGACCCACCCCGTGAGGTAAGGATGTTGAAGAGCCAAGATGGCATGACCACCTGAAGCCTGCATCCTGTTTCCAGGTCACTTCTGGATATCCAGGACCCCAGAGTCTCTTGCCCAAGGACACTGAGTCCAACTCCAGGGCCTGTGCAGGTTTCTTCTCCAGGTGTGTCTAGTGAGCGTATGCACTCCTAGACCCAGGAACGTTGTGCAGTTACGCAAGAGTACATGCCTCCCTCAAGGTTGCCCTGGCTTCTTGGCCACAACCAGTTACCCTGAGGGAGCAAGTAGTTAGACCTGTGGGCTTGGGACCAGGGTCACAGGGGACATCAAGCTCAATTGACATAACGTACTACATAAAAACATTGTTCTACATCTTACTTGGTGAGTAGCGACTGGTATCTTAAAAGCTTTCAAGCAGCCATCTAGATGCAACAATGGGTCTCCCCTCATCCAGAGCAAAGAAGAATGAAGAAAACCAAAGGCATGTGGAAACAATTAATCCAAAGGACTAGTAGACCATGGGATCCTCAACCTATATAGAACTAGATGGTGCCTGGCTACCACTGTCAACCACTTGGAAGGGGATCAGTGCATGAGATCCTGGATAGAATGGGAGAACAATGTGGAACAAAACTCAAAATCATAACAAAAGACCAGATTTACTGGTCTGATAGAGCCTGGTGAGACCTCCAATACTATGGCCGCTAGTTACCTTTCAGGTCTGGAACTGAACTCACTCCTGTGGCTTCCAGCCAAACAACAGACACATATATGAGGTTGTGTTAGGCTGGGTTCTCTAGAGAAGCAAAATCAGTGAAGCTTATATATACATATAGAGAAAGAGAAATTTATCTTAGGAAAATGGCTCACACAGTTATAGAAGCTGGCAAATCCCAAGCTCTTGGATCAAACATCAAGCTGGAGGCTTTTCCCAACTCATGCAGCTGCAGGGGCTGACAAGCTCAAGGTTGGCAGGCAGTATACTGGCTGTTGACTCCAACGAATGATGAATCCATGATCTCCAGGCCGAATGGTGGATTGTTTGCTCACGGACAGTTGTAGGCAGCACAACAGGATCGTAATCCACAGAAGAGTGTCTCTTTTCCCAGGATGTCCATAAATATATTGGAAGCGGGCCACATCCCCAGGGAAACTCCCTTTCAACAGATTGGCTGCTCAAAACATATACATCTGACCCCATCATGGGAATAACCCACATCACAATCGCCAATCCAGCCAAGATGACACACAGCTCCAACTATCACAGAGGTGAACATTTACATCAGGTAGATACACTTCTTGGAGCGATCAATTGTGGGAGAACAGAAGGGCAGTGTTTGCACAGGGAGACAGCTGGGAGAGGAGGGGTGGGAGTACATGACGGAAGGACACAGGGAAGAGGTAACTATGGGGAGGATGTGGGAAGAGAGCTGTTACATTATAGGGAATTGCAGTCAGTGTCATGAGACAAAATGTATGAAATGGCTGTATGGGAAATTAATTTGCTCTGTAAACTTTCAGCCAAATCACAATTAAAAATTTAAAAAGTATATGCCTCCTTAAATTATGCACCTTAGCTGCCTCAGTTGCCACACCTTACACCAGGCCTTGGGAGGATGTTAAAGAAAGAATGAAGAAGAGTGATGAGAACTAGAGAAGGAGAGGGAAGCAAAGAGAGAAGTAAGTTCTCAACTCTTTCCCTGGAGCCAGGCCACTGCTCTCCCTCCTCTTAGGCCAGATTCCATCCGTACCCTCTACCTGAGCCCCACATCCCTGGGATAAATTTCAGGCTTTGCAAAATAAGTATTTAAGTACAGGTATTATAATTTTGCTTTAATATTGCAAGTTCTGTCATTCACCCGAGCCTTTTCAAATTGTGGTCCCAGTGAACAAATTTCTCTTAATAAGAGCAATGTGTTTCTGCTTATCTTTATAGAATTCAAATCTGATTGTGGGTCTGGGTGATTAAGAGATGAGAAAATTCCCTTGCGTGGCCACACTGGAAAAGAAAGTTTCCATCCATCCTTTGTCTTCCAGGTCAGACCTGTCTTCCTTGTGTGCTTTCTTTATTATAATGTGAATTCCTATCACGGCTGTGATACAGGGAGCTGTTGGGCCCTTGTTTATAGGCCTGTGTGGAAATTAACAGTCATCAGGGGCATGTCACTCTCATATTTTCAGAGAGAAACAGTGGTATTTAAACTTGAGTGTGTATCAGAATCACCCAAGGCACTTACCGTGATGCAGATTGCTGTTTCCTACCCCCAAAATTTCTGATTCTGAAGGTTAGGATGGGCCAGTTATAAACTGAGGGCTTTTCCGAGCTTCTCAAGGCTGCCATGTTCCTTGTTTCATGGCTTCTGCTTGAGTCCTTCTCACGTCATCTCTTTTTGACCTTTCTTCTCTCATAGCATCTCTCTCTGACTTAAAGGGCTCGTGTGATAAGATTGAGCCCACCTGTATAATTTAGGATAATCTGCCCTTCTCTAGGTCTGAACCCTTAATCACATTGGCAAAGTTCCTTTTGCCATATAAGGTAACAAATTGACCTGTTGTTAGGATTAGGGTGAGGATGTAAGTCCATTACTCTACTTATCATACTTGAATTCCTGGGATAGATCCCAGTTAGTCATGGTATATAATCCTTTTTTTATATATGTTGATGGATTTTGTTTGCTAGCATTTTGTTGAGGATTTTTGTGTCTATAGTCGTAAGGAATATTGGTCTCTAGTTTTCCTTTTTAATCTTGTGATGTCCAGTGTTGATATTAGGGTAAAATTGGCTTCATAGAATGAGCTGGGAAGTGCCCACTCCTCTTCTGTTTTTTGGAAGAATTTATGAACAATTTGTATTTATTTATTTGAGTATTTGGTGGAATTCACAGTGAAGCTTCTGGCCTTAGACGTTTCTGTGGAAAGTTTATAAATTGATAATTCGATCTTTTTACTTGCTGTAGGCTAAACTACATTTTTAAAAGGATTTTCAAATTCCGTTACTGAAGTGCCCCCCTGGAGGTGAAAGAGCTCTCCTGTTGGAAGCTTACAGAGCCAAGCTATCATGCTTCTATAATATAGCAGGTATGCCAAAAAGAAGAGAAAACAAAACAAAATACCAGTTACTGTTGACTTGATTCTGACTCATGATAATCCACGTGTGTCAGAGTAGAACTTTGTGCCATAGGATTTCCGATGGCTGATTTTTCAAAAGGGTTTCAACAGGCCTTTCTTCTAAGGAGCCTCTGAGTAGGTTTGAACCACTAACATTTCTTTTAGTGGCCCAGTGCTTAATCCTACGTGCCACCCAGGAACTCTCGCCAAAAGGATAACTACATAGGCTGCTTCACAAGGAGACAGTGCCTTCAAAAGGGGGAAACATCTCCTCAGATTCTTAATACCTTGTTGGTATCTTTAAAAAAAATAAAATTGTACCCTGTAGTTTTTAGACCACAAGCAGGGAACAAGAGAGGAGAGGAATGTGCTGCACAAGATGGCACTGTCTTCTTGGAAGATGAGGGCTCAGGACACACGTGCATTACCCACAATTCTCTTCTATTTTCACTGAGGCTGCACCATGGAATATTTGTGAATAAGAGAGCAGCTCTGTGAAACTGACACTATCACGGGTCCATTCTTAGTTCATATAAATTTGAATTAAAGTTATAAATAAGGAATTGTGTGGCACCAGATGAACACTCCCTCCCATGATGGCATTTTAAAACATATCAGAACGGAAAAGTGCTGACGTGTTGTCATCTGTTTCACAGATTATGACACTTTATCTGTGGATGTCCTGGAGCACAGATCTGCAGGGGTGTTTCACCTGGAAATGATTTTGGGAGCTGGACAACACTGCTAATGTGAATCCACATGGGGTTGGCTTCACTTGGGCGACCATGGCCAAGTGCAGTGCTTTGTCATATCCCAGAAGAAGACAAATCCAACCCCAAGAGCATCAGTCAGTAATATTAATTTTGTTCATGTGATGATCACATGGGAGGTAGATCTCTGAACAATTCTAATAGTCTGCTTTATACTTACTGATGCAGTCAGCACTTTGCTTTACCTTCTGTGAATTTGTTTATCCTTGCTCATAATAATTTTTGAATGTGTACTTTCTCCTCTCATTGTATTTGAGGACAGGACCCTTTTAACTGCCGTTCATGTCTGGTTGGTGCAGTGATAAAACTCTTGGCTGTTTGCTGAAAGGCCAGAGGTTCAAAGCCATCAGCTGCTCGGAGGGAAAAAGAGCTGGTGATCTGCTCCTGCAAAGATTAAAAACCAGGCCAAACCCGTTGCTGTTGATTGAGTTCATTTCGATTCATAGCAACTTTACAGGGCAGAGTAGAACTGCTTCATAATGTTTCCGAGGCTGTAAATCTTTATGGAAGCAGACTGCTACATCTTTCTCCTGTGTAGCAGCTGGTGGATTGAAACTGCCAGCCTTTTGGTTGGCAGCCAAGGATGAAACCACTGTGCTACCAGGGCTCCCTCTGTAAAGATTACAGCCTAGGAAACTGTATGGTGCAGTTCTCCTCTGGCCTATAGGGTTGCTATGAGTCAGAATTGACTCAACAACATTTAACAACAACATTCTTTAAACACAGGATGTGGTGCTGTGTGAGACTTGGTGAACAGTTCATCCTAAGTCATGACTGTATTAATGAATTTAGTGAGTGATTTGCGGCCTTCAGGCTCAGCCATAACTTTTCACCTATGCTCTCTTCTTCCCTTCTAAACATCTCTGCCAAAATGCATCACTGGCATCTCAAACACAATATGTAGAAAATTAACCCCCTATTGCTTCTACTCAGAAAGCTCTTCCTTTAAACCAAAAAACCAAACGCACTGCCGTCGAGTTGGATCCGACTCATAGCAACCCTTCCTTGGGTTTCTGAGGCTGTATCACTATGGAAGTAGATTGCCCAACCTTCCTTCTGAGGAATGGCTGGTGGGTTTGAACCGCCAGACTTCTGGTTAGCAGTCAAATGCCTTGGGCATCTCAGCACCAGAGCTCCTCACTCTTCCTTTAAGCGTATTCCAGTTTGTCATAATGGCACCATTATACTTCTTGTTAATCTCCCATGTTTATTTCCTGTTAACACCTTCCTTTCCTTTGCCTTCTTCATCAAGTCTTTTATGGGCCACATTGAATCCACCTGTTTAGTTTCTATCAAATGTTCTCATTTTCCCCTTCCCTTGCATTCCCAGGGCTCTCCTTCCAGCCTCGTACTGACATAGAACAGCCCAAATTGTTAGAGCAGCCCTATGTCATCTGTTTCTTCAATCTGTGTTAATTTGTTGCAAGACTAGCCTTCTGGCATTACTATAATCACATAACCTTCCTGTTCCAAAGTCCTCAATAGCACCTCACAACTTGTAAAATTTAATTCAAACTCCATTGTATACAAAGTTTTCCATTAATTCACTCTACTCTTTCTTGTTTAATCTCTCATTAAGGCCAAACCTCAGTACCGTCCATTGTTTTCCCTTTGCTTTCTTACTATTAGATCATTGCTTACCCTGACTCTTCACCTTGAATTCCTTCCCCATCTTGACATTTATTCTATTGCTTTCTTATAGCTCATACCAAAGACTGCTTTACCTTCTGAACCCCTTTAGCACTTTAACTTTCTTGGGTGTTTGCCACTTTCTATTTTATGAGTTAGTAATTCTGTGGATGTATGACTATCCCAGTTTCTTAAAAGCTCTTTTCAAGGAAATGTATGTTGATGGGCTCCGTGAGAGGGTATTCTGTAGCCAATATGGTTAACATTGCCATCAGTTGGATCAGACCCTGATCATTTCTCACCTATGTTATTGTAATCACATTTATTTACCTCTCAACCTCCCATTCTTCTCTTTCCAGTTTGTTCTCATTGAAAACACATGCAAAGTCATCTGATCATGTCACTCCCCTTCCTAGTATTATTTCATGTCACCCTCTGTCCTTAGGACTGAACCCAAACTCCTTGACCCTACCAGCCTTTGTCTCTCCATATATCCCATCTGTCAGGCATACTGGGAATTCTGAAAATGTCATCCCCATTCTGCATCTTGGGAATTTCCCAATCCCTCGAGTATATGGACGCCCTTGTTACTTCTAGGTGTGCTTCAATAATGAATAATGCCCTTTAGCCTATTCTGTGTTCCTCCTTCCCCTGAATTCAGACAGCATTACTTGCTTCTTCTATATCACTCACAGGGACCCTGAGCATGCAGTTTTTGAGGTACAGTTTTATTTGTTTATGAAATCATGTATGGGCATGTCTAGAGTCCCAAATGATTGTAAACTCCCTAAAAAGCAGAGATTTTCTATTCATCTTTATAACATCAGGATCTAGTCATCTAGTAGGTGTTCAATAAATATGTGAATGGATGAAAACAAAATACAGGAGTGCTGTTTAGTTATGAAGAGGAAACTGATGACTAATTCATGGTCAAACAGGCCAATCATGGTCAAACAGGCCAAGAATGTTTCTTTACAGCCTCCTGAGAAAGAAAAATTATCCAAATCTGGTCTGCAGCACAACTTTCTCTGTGATATAATTCACATCGTCCTTCTGGGAAGTAATTCACATTCCTGAATAAATGCTTAAGCAATTTTCTGATCCTCCTACATGATTTAGAACTTCTAGGAAGTTAGGGTTGTTTACCCAAGTGACTGACTATCCTAATAATTTTAATCAGATTTTTTTTTCTTGTTGTCATCTAAATAGGTTACTGAACTATCCTTTTCTCTTATATAAATGTCCCTATCAAATATTTGCATTGACCTGCTTAGAACCTCTTTCTCTGTAGAGAGCTTGAGATAAAACATTGACACATGCTTGTAAACAATTTATCTGGAAAGTTCCTTTTTTAAAAAAATACACACTTAGTCTCAAGATGAATCCTCTCTTTCAATACAACTTACATTATCATTATTTTATTCATTCTCTCTCTTCACTCTACCTTCTCTTCCAAACTTCTTTATCCTGGGAGAAGGCACATGCTGAGCCTGGAAGGATGGATGGTGTTTCACAGATGAAGGAAGACAGGGAACAGAGAGCATGTTGGGGTGGGAGCTGCACGTAGTTCCACATGACAAGAAAGGAAAAGATGAGGTGCGGCATCCTAGCAGGAGCTGAGACTGAGAAAGTGACATAACACAAATCCTGTAACATCTTGAAGACTAATGAACGAGCTTGGATTTTTTACATACAACAGAGGATGAACTTGACCTTGACCAGGATCTTCTGAAACTCAGAAAAATTTGTCCCATATGTGATAGGACTTGTAAAAGGCATAGCATTCTCTATCAGTCAGGATAGGCACGGGTATGCTGAAGATAAAAACAATTCCCAAATCTCAGTGGCTTAGAGTAGAAAAGATTTATTTCTTGTTCATACCCCATGTCCAACCTGAGATGTAAACACTCTGCTCTCTACAGTTTTATCACCATTGCCCTAGGATAACAGAAGCATCCCATTTTATGGTGCTGTCATCTCATCACAAGGCTCTAGGATTTGTTTAAGCAGATACAATTAAATGAGTCTGCTTGGAAGCAACAAACTTCTCACATTTCATTAGCTGAAGCAGATCACAGAGCCACACACAACTTCAAGCACAGCAGGGAAAGTTAATTTATTTTTTTATATTCCTAAAAAAAGAGAAGCACCTGAAATATTGATGAATACTAGAAATGGCCACCCTACATAGCAATGTGATACAATGGCAGTAGAGTCATATCAAATCTTGATGAGTGTATTAGATGGAAGTTAAAAAAGAGAACTGAAATGACTTTTTTATTGATTTCAGACTTTCAGGATAGTGGTGTGAGAAGTTCTAGGATACAGTAACAACAAGCAAAATAGCAGACAGAAAAGAGACAGCCAAGAATTAGTGGGATGACACTTGTTCTAAGGGATCCAGAGGCTGTGCTAGGCTATAGCCACTCTGGAACAATCAGAGAGGGTTGTAGGACTCCGATCCATCAGGAAATCATGGAAGACTCTAGAGGTTTACCCACAACCCCTGAGAAACCTCAGCAATAAGCTGTTCTCACTGACGGGTGATTCTTAGGAAGCCACGCTTAAAAATCACACTTATCCCTGATGATCTGGACATTGAACTGAACCCACTCAGAAGTGCCCAGGAAGAGATCCTCTGAGCTACTAGTCTCTGGCTGAATATGGGACAAAACTGTAACCTCCCTGAAGTGTGAAAGTAGTCTGCAAGCCACATATACACATGTAATGGTAAAGGATAAAAACCTAACAGGTGAAGGGAGCTAAAGTGCAACATTTGACCAAAAAAGGGTTTATGCTGAACCAAGGACAACCTCTAGGCATCCAGGCAAAGGATAAAAATAAGAGGAAGAAATTATGAGCAGGGACATCAGAGGCTTCATAAAACCCAAAAACTCACTGTCATTAAGTAGATTTCAACTCATGGTGACTCTATAGGACAGAGTAGAACTGCCCCATAGGATTTCCAAGCTGAAAATCTATATGGAAGCACTACCACATCTTTCTCCCATGGGACAGTTGATGGGTTAAAACCAACATCTTTTCAGTTAGCTGCAGAGCACTTTAACCACAGCACTACTGGGGGTCCTAGAGGCTTCATACTGTGGGGAAAATAGAATTTACAGTATTAGTCAAGTCATGAAACAAATAAACAAATGACCAATCCAACAAGCAACAAATTCAGAAGTTGCTACAATATGTTACCTAATGTATCCAATTTTCAACAAAATAATTTAAGGCCTACAAATGAACAGTAAAGTGTGACCCATACACGGGGGTGGGGGAAGGAATGTGGATTTGAACGGTTTTGTCTCAGCAAAGACTTCAAAGTAATTGTTGGAATATGTTCAGAGAACTAAGAAAATCATATTTAAAGAATTAAAGGAAGATATGATAACAATAACTTAACCAATAGAGATGGAAATTATAAAAAAGGAACCAAGTAGAAATTCTCAAGTTCAAAAGTACAATAACAAATGAAAAGTTCACTAGAAAGGCTCACTAGAAAGGAAAATGAACAGAACCTCAGAGAAATATGGGACATCATTAAGCACACTAAAATATTTATAATGGAAGTACCAGTATGGGATTTAAAAAGATAGGGGCAGAAAAAACATTTGAAGAAATAATGGCTGAAAATCTCTCATATTTAATGGAAAACCCTAATCTAAGCTCTAAAATAGTTCAGCAAACTCCAAGTAGGTTTAATGCAAACAGATCCACACCCAGGAACATCATATTCAAAATGCTGAAAACCAAAGAAAAGAAGAAATCTTAAAAGCATCGAGAGAAAAACTACTCATCACATAGAAGGAAATCCCAGTGAGATAAACAGCTGACTTTCCATTAGACACAGTGAAGCCAGAAGGCAGTAGGACATCTTCAAAATGTGAAAAGAAAAAAAAAAAGTCTAGACAACCTGCATGCATTGCTGATAGAAGTGAAAAATGGTGCAGTTGCTTTTGAAAATAGTTTGGTAGTTCCTCAAAGAGTTAAATATAAATCATATAAACCAGCAGTTTCACTCTTAGTTATATACCACATGAGAAGTGAAAATATATCTCCAGACAAAAACTTGTACATGAATACTCATGACAGCATTATTCATAATACCCAAAAAGGAAAATTCAAATGTCCATCAACTAATGAATAGATAAATAAAATGTGATAAATTCATATAATGAAATATTATTTGACAATAAAAGGAAATTAAGTACTGATCTATGCTGCAACATAGATGAACCTTAAAAACATTATGCTAAATGAAAGAAAGCAGTCCAAAAGAATTACATATTGTATGATTCAATTTATATGAAGTATCTAGAATAGGAAAATCCATAAAGACATAAATATTGGTGGTTGCCTAGGGCTGAGCGAGTTTGGAAGGAATGAGGAGTGACTGCTGATGGGTATGGGGTTTCTTTTCAAGGTGATAAAAATGTAAAATTGATTGCAATGGCTGCACAACTCTGTAGACCTTCTAAAAAACATAAATATATATAAATTATATAGTTGGAATGGGTCAATTGTATAGGATGTGAATTATGTATCAATAAACTATTTAAAACTATGTAAGAGGATTCAGAAGAGGATGTGGAATGAGAGATATCATTGCTGATGTCACATGGGTCTTGGCTGAAAGCAAAGATGTCTACTTGTGTTTTATTGACTATGCAAAAGCATTTGATTGTGTGAATCGTAGCAAATTATGGATAACATTGAGAAGAATGGGAATTCCAGAATGCTTGATTGTGCTCATCAGGAACCTGTGCACAGACCAGGAGGCTGTTGTTCAAACAGAACAAGGGGATACTGCATGGTTTAAAATCAAGAAGGGAGTGCATCAGGGTTGTATCTTTTCACAATACTTATTCAATCTGTATGCTAAACAAATAATCTCAGAAGCTGGACTATATGAAGAAGAATGTGGCATCAGGATTGGAGGAAGAATTATTAACAAACAACCTACAATACGCTGATGACTCAACTTTGCTTGCTGAAAGTGAGGATGACTTGAAGAACTTACTGATGAAGATTAAAGACTTCAGTCTGCAGTATGGATTACATCTCAACATAAAGAAAACGAGAATCCTCACAACTGGACCAATAAGCAGCATCACAATAAATGAAGAAAAGATTGAAGTTGTTAATGATTTCATATTACCTAGTTGCACAGTCAACACCAGTGGAAGCAGCAGTCAAGACATCAGATGACATATTGCACTGGGCAAATCTGCTGCAAAAGACTTCTTTCAAGTGCTGAAGGGCAAAGATGCCTCCTTGAAGACTAAGGTGCGCCTAACCCAAGCCATGGTATTTTCAGTCATCTCATATGCATGTGAGAGCTGGACAATGAATAAGGAAGATCAAAGAAGAGTTGATGCTTTTGAGTTGTGGTGCTGGGGAAGAATACTGAAAGTACCATGGGCTCCCAGAAGAATGAACAAATCTGTCCTGGAGGAAGTGCAGCTGGAATGCTCCTTGGAAGCAAGAATGACCAGACTTTGTCTCACCTACTTTGGTCATGTTATCAGAAGGGACCATTCCCTGGAGAAGGATATCATGCTTGGTAAAGTGGAGGGTCAGCGACAAAGGGGAAGATCCACAATGAGATGGACTGACACGGTGGCTGCAATGATGGGCTCAGGTATAGCAAGGATTGTGAGGCTGGCACAGGACCAGGCAGTGTTTCGTTCTGCTGTGCATGGGGTTGCTATGAGTTGGAGCCAACATGACACCACCTAACAACAAAGAGGAATAAAGCCGTAAACAAGCACCTAACAACAAGAGGAATAAAGACGTAAATAGATTTTGTTTTTAATGAGAGGATTCATAGATAACAGATTTTTAAAAGAAATGCTACAGGAAGTTCTTTAGGGCAAAAGGTAGTGACATTAGACAGTAATTAGAATCCATGTGAAAAGACAGAAATGTTCAGTAAAGGTATTACACAGGTAGTGACAAAAGACGTTATGGAAATGTATTTCTTTTTTCTGTCTTCTCTTTGCTGATGTAAAAACTTTTGTATAAAAGGGAGGAATCCAGGCATGCACCCACATGAAGCCAGAATGCCCATCCTAAATTTTAGCCCTTTGTTCAGACTGCTTCTGTCCAACTTCCAAGCTGTTCCTTGGTCTTGAGATTTCCTAGCTTTGGTCAGGGCTCATGGAACTCATTGGCCTGATGAATTTGACTTTATTCTATCACCTCTCCACTACTAAAATGGAAACCAAATAATCAGTTTTGAACCATTTCTAAATGCTTTGCCATTGGTTGAGAAATTATGCATGTTCTCTACCGAAGAGGGGAAAACATATCTAAAGGCTAATCACAATTTCTAAATGACAGAGATATTTTGCTGCACTTAAAAACTAAAGGTTAAGGAGAAAGGTACATTTTCTCAGATTTAATCCCATTGGCCTTTGTTCTTCCCTGTGCTGCACAGGGATGTTTTTTAAAGCAAAGGTCAGCATCTGTCTTAGAACTGACCAATCGACATATAAAACAATCTGGCTGGATTTTTTTGTTTGTTAAATGACATCACAGTGAGCTGATTACAGACTGTTTTCATTAGCAGCCATGGGTTTTGGGGTATTTTAAATGGAGAATTATTATTGACTTTGCCTAAGTTGTGCCAGCTGTTTTGAGATGCTTTGTTGCTCATGACTAATTACAATGGGAATCTAAAGTGTCTTTTGTTTTCCAGAGAGCAAATGAGGTCTATACATTAACCCGAGAAGTTTATGGTTCCTATGTTGTACTGTCATTTGCTCTTGAATCTAAGGGGATCCAGTACAACTCAGTATTCTGAAATGATGTGTTTTGTATTAGCAGCAGAGTTCTAAGAATTTGATTACCCCATTCCCTGATCCTGTGCCTCTAACTCAAGGTTTTAAAATTCCCTTTAGCTTTAAAGTTCCCTTTAGCTGTTGTAGGAGCTCTGGTGGTGTAGTGCTTAAGGCATTTGACTGCAAACCAGAAGGCTGGCGGTTCAAACCCACCAGCCACTCCTTGGAAGGAAGATTAGGTGATCTACTTCTGTAGTGATACTGCCTCGGAAACCCAGGGAGAGATCACTATGACTCTACAGCAGTGGGTTTGGTTTTTTGGTTTGGTTTAGCTGTTGTTACCAGAGGCCATGGGGTATTGATGAGGCTAAAGTCAGTGTTGAGACACCTTGGGAAAGAATTCCAGTGCAATCCTTCAGCACGAGGTAGGCTATCTAGTGGAGAGGGAGCTGGAGCCCACAGTGGAGGAGCAAGGGCATCAGATTTGGTGAGAACTAGATGTTTGAGGATCTGTGGACCTTGGGTGAATTTTAAAGCTGCAGATTCTCCCTGTACGCTAAAAGTTTGAGGGAAATGTACAGAATGAGTGAGCTGAGTGTTTCCTCACTAAACACAGGGCAATGGAAGGAAGACCAGAAAATCTCTACAGAGATTTTATCCAGGTTTTTCAAGAGGGTGCTGACAGCATACTGGTTAAGAGCCTCTGTACAGGAATCTCTGGGTGCTACAAACTGTTAAGTACTCAAATACTAACTGAAAAGTGAGGGTAAAGGGTCCACCCAGAGGTACCTCAGAAGAAAGGTCAGGTGATCTACTGAGAAATCAGCCACTGAAAGTGCTATAGAGCACAGTTCTACTCTGACCTCACAGGGTCACCATGAGTTGGGATCAACTTGACAGCAACTGGTATTTTTGATTGTGTGTTTAGTGCCTTCACTACAGCAAGATTCCTCCATTACTGGCATTTCAGCACCAAAGCTAAAACCTGGTGAGCTCACAGAGAAAAATAACTGCCCACCTGAGTAACCCAGCAGCCAAGTCAACCAGGCTGAACACATACTCAGGAAGAGAGAGCGGCAGGAGATCAATGAACACCTGAACACAGTGTAGTTTTGGAATTATCTGCTTCTTAGTAGTTAGGAGGTTGCCCAAACACCTGGACACTGGCCTGCTGAGTGTGTGTCTGCAAGCAGAAAACCTTAGCTTTACAGGCTTAGCAAGTGTTCTCAGCCTTACACAGCAGCCATCGTGGGTTTTAACATTCTCACCTCAATGACACCCTGATAGCAATCACTTGGGGGAAAAAATTCCAAAAAGTATAAAGCACACAATAAATTGGCTGTTATTTTTTTATTTTTTTGGTTTTTACACTTAAAACCTAAAACAAACAAAAAACCTCACTGCCATCAAGTCGGTTCTGAGTCATAGCAAATCCCTTTGGGTTTCTGAGGTGGTAAATCTTTACGGAAGTTGATTGGCCAGTCTTCTTTCCGCAGAGTGGCTGGTGGGTTTGAACCACCAACCTTCTGGTTAGCAGTCAAATGCCTTAGGCACTGCAGCACTAGAGCTCCACACTTACTCAGGAAAGTAACAAAATCTCCCCTGGACCTTTTTTAGGGACGGATGGTTTGCTGTGATAATAATGTTTGTACAGTAAATTTCAAAAGGTAAACACAAGCTGATTTAAGAGAAAAACTTTTGGGGTATGTATGATAAAGGTCCTTAAATAAAAAGTGAGTGTGAAATCACGAGGACTGAATCCATATATCATTTGCTTCCTGTCTGATTTTTATGGTGTATTGTTGTTGTTGGGAGCTCTGGTAGCATAGTGGCTAAGACACTTGCCTGCTAACCAGACGGCTGGCGGTTCAAACCCACCAGCCACTCCTCTGAAGGAAGGTTGGGCAATCCTACTTCCGTAGTGATACTGCCTCGGAAACCCAAGGAAGGGTCACTATGAGTCGGGTTTGACTTGACGGCACATAAAAACAACAACAACATTGTTGTTGTTAGGTGCCCCAAAATCGGTTCTGGCTCATAATGACATTACATGCAACAGAATGAAATGTTAACCTGCACCATCCTCACAATCATTGCTATGTTTGAGCCCATTGTTGCAAGTCACTGTGCCAGTCCATCTCATTGAGGGTCTTCCTCTTTGTTAGTGACCCTCTGCTTTACCAAGCATGATGTCCTTTTCCAAGAACTGATCCCTCCTGATAACATGTCCAAAGTACTTAAGACCAAATCTCACCATCCTTACTTCTAAGGGACATTCTGGCTGTATTTCTGCCAAGTCAGATTTGTTCATTCTTTTGGCAATACATGGTTTATTCAATATTCTTTGCCAACATCATAATACAAATGCATCGATTCTTCTTCAGTCTTCCTTATTCATTGTTCAGCTCTTTCATATGCATGACATGATTGAAATTACCATGACTTGGGTCAGGCATACTATAGTCTTCAAGGTGACATCTTTACTTTTTAACACTTTAAAAGGGTCTTTTGCAACAGCTATGCCCAATGCAATACACCATTTAATTTCTTGACTGCTGCTTCTATGGGTGTTTATTGTGGATCCAAGTAAAATGAAATCTTTAACAACTTCAGTCTTTTCTCTATTTATCATGATGCTGCTTATTGGTCCAGTTGTGAGGGTTTTTCTGTTCTTTATGTTGAGGTGCAATCCATACTGCAGATTGTAGTCTTCAGTCTTCATCAATAAGTGCTTCAAGTCATCCTCACTTTCAGTAAGCAAAGTTGTGTCATCTGTATATCACAGGATGTTAATAAGTCTTCCTCTAATCCTGATGCCATGTACTACTTCATACAGTCTGATGTCTCGGATCATTTGTTCAGCATTCTGCTTGAATAATTATGGTCTGAGGATATAACCCTGACACACACTTTACCTGCCAGTTTGTTCTACTGGTGGCTTGTGTGTTGCTGTGATGCTGGCAGCTATGCCACCAGTATCTCAGATAGTAGCAGGGTCACCCTTGGTGGACAGGTTACAGTGGAGCTTCCAGATTAAGGCAGGTTGGTGCCCCTTTATTGTATAAGTGCCCCTATATTGTAATTTTCCCTTTCAGTAAAAACAGGGTAGTTAAGAGGATGAGTTGGGAATCAGAATTTGAATCCCACCTACCTGGTTGTGTAACTTCAGGCAGGTGACACAACCTTTCTGAGCCCAGTATCTCATTTTTAAAAACTTGATGTTTGGGCATGAAGAATGTTGTAAGAATCATCCTTGAGGGCAAAGACATTTTATTACAGGGTTTCTCAAATTGGAACATGCAAATAAACCACCTGGGGAACCTTCTTAAGATGCAGACTCTGAGTCTGTGAGTCTGGTGTGGCGCCGGAGATGCTGCTTTTCTAAGGAGCTCTTAAGGCCCGGTGCTGCTGTGGCTGCTCTGTGGACCTTACTTAGAATAGCAAAGTGCCGCATTTGGTGTACACTCCACTTCTGGCCCTGCCACCAAGACTGAGTGAGAACATTGCTAGACATGAATTTATGGCTAACTAAACCAAAAACCCAACTAGCTGTCATTGAATCAGTTGTGACTGATGGCCACCCATATGTGTCAGGCAGAACTGTGCTTCATTAGGTTTTCAATGTGCGTTTTCAGTAGACTGTCAGGCCTTTCTTCTGAGGCACTTCTTGGTGGACTTAACTGCCAACCTACTGGTTAGCAACTTAGTGAGTAAACTCTTAGCACCACCCAGGGACTCCTAAAACCAAAAAACCAAACTCACTGCTGTGAAGTCAGAACTGACTCATAGCAACCCCTCCTTGGGTTTCTGAAGCAGTATCACTATGGAAGTAGATTGCCCAGTCTTCCTTCTGAGGAGTGGCTGGTGGGTTTGAACCGCCAGCTTTCTGGTTAGTAGTCAAATGCCTTAGGTGCAATGCCACCATAGCTCCTCAGGGAATGCTAAGGACCTGGGAATTCAAGGATTGATTGACATTAGTGAAGGTGGATATTTGCCTTATCATAGTTAATAGAACTATATCCATAAGATTAGTAGAGTGAGAGGAGAACAACTTTATGATTAATCAGTTTGCTGACTTTATGTTACTTTCTGAGCAACTTTACATTTATGGTTTCATCTGGTTTTGTTTTTTTCTTTTTTTGTTGTTGTTGAAAGGAAGGTGATATTATTATTAAAAAAACAAAACAACAACAAAAAACCAAACACTGAAGCCAGTGGCATTGGATCTGGCCCCTGCTCTTACATCCATCTCCTTCAGCTTTATAATGATGACAGCCGCTGCACTTCTTTCATGCCTGGAATACTTCTGCTTCGCAGCCATGTTGGTGACCAGGGAGGGATGGTCAGTTGGCAGATCTCACTGGAGATGCACTTTAGTTCCTTCATTTCTTTCACTTTCCTTCCTGTCATCCTTATTCCTGAAGACTTTCCCTTCACCAGGAGCTCCTAGGAGGTCTGTAGGCCTCTAGAGACTCCAGTCACCGTTGCCTGGAGCAGTCCTCCTGGCCAGGCAGGGCCTGTCGTTGGTCCCAGCCTGTCCACAGTGTTCAAACACAGAGTTTTACCGATTGATAAAAAAATGTATTTCTTTCCTGTTGTTGTTGTTATATGCCATTGAGTCATTTCCGACCCAGACCTCCTTGGGTTTCCGAGGCAGTATCACTATGGCAGTAGATTGCTCAACCTTCCTTCCGAGGAGTGGCTAGTGGGTTTGAACACCAGCCTTCTGGTTAGCAGTCAAGTGCATTAGGCACTGTGCCACCAGAGCTCCTATTTCTTTCCTAGGGCTTTTATAACAAATCACTACAGACTAAGTGACTTAAAATAATGGGAACTTATCCCGTCACAATCTAGGAGACCAGAAGTCTCAAATCAAAATGTCTGTAGGGTTGGTTTATTCTGGAAACTCTGAGGGAGAAGCTGTCCCATGCCCTTCTCCTAGCACTGGTGGCTCGCAGCAATCCTTGGTGTTCCTTGGCTCCAATCACTGCCTTCATCTTCACATCGCTGCCTTCTCTGTCTCTGTATGTCCTTCTTTTGTCTCTTCTAAGGACATTTTCATTGAACTTATAAGGACACTTTCACCCCATCCAACATGATCTTATCTCAATCCTTACCTTAATTACATCTGCAAAGTACCTCTTTCCAAATAAGGTCATATTCTGAGGTTCCAGGTGGATGTGAATTTTTGAAGGACATTAATTCCACTCACCAACGTGGGAAGAGCTTTTTGAAAAAAGGCATGTAGCGTGGGGGGCCCATAGCTGGGAAACCAAAGTAGGGAAGGAAATGAACTTGTTCAGGAGGGGTGAAGACTCCATAAACACAGGCCTGATGGGTAAGTCCCTCCCCTATGAGACAGGGCATGGAAATACCTGACCAAGGGTAGCTATGAGATGCCTGGAGTATAAAAAGGCACTTTGTCAGCCCCATGGATTGTGAGAAAGCTTTGTACCTGTAAGTTGGGGGAGTAAGGGGTTGAATGAGAGTACATTATTTTGCTTGGCTACCAGGAAGCTTATTTGACATTTGGAAAAAATAAATGAAATTGTTGCAGGATCAAGCATTACTAATATTTCATAAATAGCAGGAGAAATCATGGGCACAGCCCTCTCTGCAAGTCAGAATGACAGGGAAAGAGATCAGAAAAGGGTTTGCAGTGGGTGCTTGGGTGGGTGGCTGAGAGTTGGGAGATTTCCTCAGACAAGAGATAGGGGCTGGGGAAAATCTGAGGGGGTGGCAGTGAGAAGTAGCATGAAGATACATCCTAGAAGCAGGAAAGGCCGGGGATTTGCAAACAGCTGAGGAAAAGAGCACATGGAGGCAAATAATAGGAGATGAGGCCAGACAACATTTTGACTGAATTCTGCAGGTAGAAGGAAACCTGGATGAGATTTTTGAAACGAGAGCTGAGCTGTTGGTGATCTAGTCATAGGATGAACCCCCTGTTCTGTAGCTTATCATGTGTGAGGGTGGTGGATGATGATGGCAGATACTACCTAATATTGGTGACTGAAAGTGTTCCCTAAGGAAGTGGGCCTGGAATCTTGGATGAAAGGAAGAAAGAATGGATCTCCCAGCTTGTGACAAAAAGAACTTAGATTCTACAGAGAAGTGGATTTTCTGGGACTCTGCAAAGCATGTCTGTCCTATGCTTTTACAAGCATATGTCACATGTACCAGTCAACAGTGCATTTGAAATACTGTAGGCTCACATGCATGTGACCAGCCCATCCTTTGCCTCCCATTCTCCTCTGCCCCAGTTGTTCTCAAAGAAAAGCACGCACTGTTCTCACACGTCCCTCAGTCTGCATGGAGTTCAAGAGAGGCCTCTTTTCACCCTTCAAAGCTGGCCTGGTTTTCCACAATGACTGAGAGAGGAGGGTATGGGTATTCCCCTACAGATAGTGCTTTTTCCTTCCAGTCCCATTTAGAGAGAGGCTAGGACATACATTCGGAAGATTGCATGGTTGGGGTGCCAGAATGGTCTCCTACAGGGCCGAGGAAACTAAAGAGACCCTTGGGAATCTGGGGTGCCCTGCTCTCCTAGGAATCCTTGGGTGGTACAAAGGGCTAATATGCTTGGCTACTAACTGAAAGGTTGGAGATATGAATGCACCAAGAAGAGCCTCAGAAGAAAGTCTTAGAGATCTACTTTGAGAAAAATCAGCCTTGGAAACCCTATAGAGCACAGTTCTACTCATATACATGGGGTTGTCATGGGTCAAACTTGCCGTAAGTCAAGGTCGGCTTGAAGACAACTGGTTTTTCTCTTTTCTAACGTCTGTGCTCCCAGGCAGAAATGCCTGTGGATTCTCACTGCCAAAGGAAAACAACAACCAAAAATGCATCCAGAATTAAAACCACCATTTCAAAAGCACATCATTAAAGCAAGCTGTGACCCAAATATTTGTTGTGGTGTGCTTAAGAGTTTTTCAGGCAATTGAAAAGAATGGAAAAAGTGAAACACCAATTTAAAAACAAAACAAAACTAAAAAAAAAAACCAGAGCAAGAAATGTTGTTGGATGATTATCTGAGAATTGCTATTTTTTAATTTTCAGAAATATATGCTTTGGTGTGGGCGGAGAACTACTGATGTATTAGACTTGGAGCATCACTGATCACTTTTTGAAAGTTTCAAGGAGGGGCTATAGCCCAGATGAAAGTGTTTTGAAATAAAAGATAAGCCAATGAGAAACGTGGATGTAGGAAACATGATGTCAAAATCCAGTGCAAACAGCAGGAAAAGTTTGTGAGGCTCTTTGTATCCAAGGGAAGTAGACTGCCTTCTTGCCTTGTGTTTCGGCTCTGCTGGGGGCTGGCCTATCAGATGTAAGGAGCTAGCTATTAGAGCATTTGTGATCTTACATGGAAAGCTCAAGTTCAGGCATTTTGCCACTCATTTGCTTTATGACTAGTGGAAGGAACTTAACATCTCTTGTCAATTTTTATCCATTTCAAAGGGGATCCCAATAAAATTTAAATTTATAGAACACTCTCCTCCAGGGAGTGGAGTTTTTGCTAGTTTAGTTTTTGCTAGTTTTGCTCCCTCCTCCAGGGAGTTTTTGCTAGTGGTTAATATTCTACTAGCCTTAAAAGGAGCAGCAAAGATATGCCTTCAGTAAACTCTTACTGTCAATCTTTCTCTCACTTTCTCTCTTAGAGGTGAGAGTGTTTGAGTCCTTACCTTACGTGTTAAGGTAAGGACCTAACACGTTTAATCCTCTTTTTGGAAATTCAGTAAAATCAGAATATTAAAGCTTTTGATCTGTCCTCTCTTTGGACATCCTTACTCAGTGTTGTTACATTTATCATGAGACCTACAGACTTACGACTACTTATGTTCGTTTCATTCAGTAAGTCATCACTAAATGTTGCACTCAGTAAAGTCCTGTTGTAAGTTACAGTATTTTTCCTGTCATATGTGTGTGCAATCATACAAAAATCATCTCTCTAAGTGAATGATTGCTCAAGAATTTGGTGTGCATTGTCACACATCGTAATGGACTGTTGCATCCTGTTAATGTCCATTGTTCCTTGACTTTGATATATTTTATCTGGAGTAACTAAATGTAAAGATTTTAATATTCAGTTATTTGTTCAAATAATATTGATGTGCCAACCACCATTCTAGGCAGCTGGGCTACATCACTGAACCAAAGACATTAAGATCCTTGCCCCCAAGGGGTGCACACAGTACATGCACATACACACATACTCTCATACACACATGCAGATGTGCTCTCACACACAGAAAGACACACCCATACTCACACTCACCCACTCTCACACATTGTGTACACACACACATGTTCACAGGCATGCACACCTTCACACATGCACATGAATGCATATACACATATGACCACCTATACTCACACACACATTCTCAGACACTCACACACAGGTTCTGACAAGTCTTGTAATTAAAAAAAAAAAAAAAGCCTGGAGGACTTTGTTTCAGAACTTGTCCTAAACATTTTTGGGCAAGGGCTTTTTTCCTCAGTGTGTTTACCAATATTTTGTAGAGTAGAGTTTTATATAATATAGTACTTGGGGGAATGCTGATAAAGGCTTAGATGGCCTATGTGTATTTCAGAAAAATCATCCCTAAGTATTGTTTGGTTCAACATTTGATAAGCGTATCACTGCAGAAAGATTACTGATAAATTCTCCGCAAGGGTTTGGAGCACAGATACTCTTTGTTGCTGCTTAAAGACAAATTCATATGCATCACGTGTCCAACAAGTAGGTGACTTCGGTGAATCCTGAAGCTTTATCTAAGAGTTTTCATTACTAGATGTCTATCCCACACTTGATGACAGGACCAGGTATTTCTAATGGATTCTTGATCAAGTTGTTATATAATTAGAAGCACACTGGTCTTTGTTCATTATGGATTGTGTCACTTTTAAATCTGTCCTGTAGATTTATATCTGCCTCCCTTGAGGGCCCAGAGTGAAACCTGAAACATAGTAAGCACACACTACCTACATTGAATGGAAATCGTTTGGACTGTGGGGGACTTTAAGAGACCACATCTATTTTTTACACAGATGTCTAACATCTATCATGTAGACATTCTCTGCTAGTTGTTCACTCAGGATATTTGGGAGAAAATATTACAAAACTTAGTAAAATAATTATAAAGCTTTGAAGTGCTTGAGGAGAGAGGCACTTTGCATTGACCTCAACAAGGTTTCAGTACTCATCTGGTTACTGCAAAGAATCTCATGTTATTGTGTGGAAATGGTGGCTGGGTGACTCTGTGGCATATTGCTCAGTCCTTCCAGAATGGAATAACAAAGTCCAGAGCCCTCAAAGTTACCGACAATGTGTGAGGAAAGGTAATCAGTTAGGGTTTACTATCTTTTAGAGCTAACTGCCTTTGAGGTTGTCTTACTGGATATTTTGATGGTATGTGAGACAGAGGGGAGAGAGGGACCAACACTTTGGTAGCTCTAATGGTTTTCAAGGTCAGCCCAGAATAACTTAGACTCTGTGTTCTAGGAGTGGAAATGGCCCCTCATCCTCTCTAGTTCTGTGCTATAGCTGCCCCTTATTATTAAATGGTGACAATTCTTTTACATTCTCAAACAAACAACAAACCAGTTGCCATCAAGTTGATTGCAACCAATGACAACGCCATGTGTGTCAGAGTAGAACTATGCTCCACAGAGTTTTCAGTAGCTGAGTTTTTGGATGTAGGTCAGCAGGGCTTTCTTCTAAGGCACCACTGTATGAACTCAGACTGCCAACCTGTTAGTTAACAGCTGAGTGTGTTAACTGTTTGTGGCACCCAGACACTCTTTTACATCCTCAGATGCAGGACTGAACTCATTGCCGTCGTGTCAATTCCAACTTATAAGCAACTCAATAAGACAGAGTAGAACAGCCCCATAGGGTTTCCAAGGTTGCATATTTGCAGCTGAGAGCTTTAACCACTATGCCACTAGGGCTTCTTTTTACCTCTTCAACTAGGTATAATTCACTCTCCTCCCCTGAAAAGTGTGCTGATGAATTTTGGGACTCTCTGTAAGGAGTGATTGTGGTAAGTGTGTTTTTCCTTTGTACTTTGAAAGAATAGTATGCACTAAATTTTTATGAACCTTAAAATTAAAGAATGCATTTTCAGCTGAATGTTAATGTTATGAAAAAATCCTTCTGCTGCCTCAGTTTACCAATGAGGAAACTGAGGCTCTGGAGTTGGGGTGAATTATCTTAAGCTCCTTATAGGTGGATGAACTGAGATTATATCAGTTCCCTTAATTCTCATGAAGGAGACCTGGTGCAGCAGTAAAAGCACTCAGTTGCTAACTGAAAGGTTGGTGGTTCAAACCCACCAGCCACTCCACAGGAGAAAGATATGGCAATCTGCTTCCACAAAGATTACAACCTTGGAAAACCCTACGGGTCAGTTTTACTCTGTCCTGTAGGGTTGCTGAGGGAGATCTGGTGGTGTAGTGCCTAAGGCATTTAACTGCTAACCAGGAGGCTGGTGGTTCAAACTCACCAGCCACTCCTTGGAAGGAAGATTGGGCAATCTACTTCTATAATGATACTGCCTCGGAAACCCAAGGAGGGTCGCTATGAGTTGGATCCAACTCAACGGCAATGAGTTTGGTTTTTATAGGGTTGCTATGAGTTAGAATCGACTCAATGGCAATGGGTTTGTTTTCAACTTCTGACAAAGGGTTGACAGTTGTATCCAATTAGACAAGGTGAGTTGTGTGCACCCAGCACCATGAGAATGTGGGAGTATTAGTGGGTTCCAGGTGCTCTGATATTCACCATTGTCTCTGAGGTCCCAAGGTTCGCCACGATTCTCTTCTCCTGCCTACACCCAGCCCTCAGCCCCCAAAGTGCTTTCTCTAGTTTTCTAGCAGGGCTCTTGTGAAAGGGCTGAACCAGAGCTGGGATTTCCAGCCACCTGGGCCAGTGGTAAGGACCTCTGGTTGCATCCTGAATAAAGTATTTGGCTGCTAACCAGAAAGTCAGTGGTTTAAAACTACCAACAGCTGTGTGCGTGGAAGATGAGGAAATCAACTTCTGTAAAGATTTACAGCCTTGGAAACCCAGTGGGAGTTGCTGTGAGTTGGAACTGACTTGATGGCAGTGAGTTTGGTTTGGGTTTGGGCCAGTGGTGTAGTCCCTAGGTGGCACAAACAGTTCAGTGGGAGACGACTCATAGAAAGGTAGGTGGTTTGAACTCTCCCCAAAGCACCTTGGAAGTCAACCCGGCAAACTGCTTCCAAAAGGTCACAGCCTTGAAAACACTGTGGATAGCCATTCAAGGTACAAGAACTGGTCTCTGTTTGCCTGGAACAACAGAAAAGAAGGAGCACCAGGAGGAGGAGAAGGAAATGGAAGTTGCCATGAACAGTTGCCTCCTGATGCCATGAGACCAGACAAGCTGGATAATGCCTAACTACCATTACTGGACATTTCGATCAAAGATTCTGATCAAAATAGGGAAAATAAAGAACAGAATTTCAAATTTTCATGGACTCCAGGAACCATGAAGGTTGAATGAATCTCTGAAACTATTGCCCTGAGATAACCTTTGAACCTTAAACCAAAAACATCCCCTGAAGTCTTAAGACCAAATAATAGTTGAGCTTAACTAGTGAAAAATGTATCCTTGAGCATTATGTTCTTTTGAGAACTATCTATATGGGATCAAACTGACGACAGTAACTCAGAAGGTTAGATGGGAACTTTAGAGGGTAGTGAGTCTGTGTTGATAGGGAAGGAACAACTCAGAAAGGAAGGGTGAGAATGGTTGCACGAGTCAAAGAGTGTCATCACTATCGCTGCATTGTCCATGTAGAAACTGTTGGATTGGTGTACATTTCACTGTGTATATTTTCAACAACAACCAAATAAAAATTTAAAAAAAGATGAATTTTAAGAAACTGTGATCATATTTTATTTAAAAATGTATCTATGAATGTATATTTTTGAAACTTATAAGTGAATAAACCTTTTAAACACTGGGGAAAAAAAAAAAAGGAAAGAAAGAAAACCCTATGGAGTGGAGCTC
Organism: Orycteropus afer afer; assembly: GCF_000298275.1. Lineage (NCBI taxonomy): Eukaryota > Metazoa > Chordata > Mammalia > Tubulidentata > Orycteropodidae > Orycteropus > Orycteropus afer. Next base: position 10,681,200 of record NW_006921592.1, on the reverse strand, counting down.
TGCTGTGAAACACATGGGGTTGCCATGAGTCAGAATCAACAGCAACTGGCTTGATTTTTTTGGTTGGAGACAGTGGTGAGGGGAAATAGTATTCACTGTCTGCCAGTGAATTCCCCTCCTCTCCCTTCATGACTACAACGACAACCCTCCCTCAGCCCAGAAAGAATCAAGAGGGCTGGCTCCACAGTACAGAGACTAATGTAGACCCCTCTTTGTTCATCCTTGGGCTGATTGGTTAAAGATAATAGGAATATGACAGTGGGTTTCCACAGCCCTAAGAGGCAGATCTGCTAGTTGTGTCTGAAATGATCTTAAGGTTTTCTGGAAACCCTAAAAAAACTCATTGTCATTGAGCCAATTCCAACTCACAGAGACCCCATGGGTTACAGAGTAGAATGGCTCATAGACTTTTCTTGGCTGTAATCTCTATGGAAACTGATCTCCAGGCCTTTCTTTTGTGTCACTGCTGGGTAGGTTCAAATCGTCAAGCATGAGGTTAGTGTTTGAGCACAAAGCATTCGTGCCACTGAGGGACTTGTGGAAACCCCTGGTTGTTGGATGCTGTCAAGACAGTTCCAACTCATAGCCACCCCACTGCCTTAAAGGATTTTCTTGGCTGTAACCTTTATGGGAACAGATTTCCAGGTCTTTTACTGCAAAGCTGCTGGGTGGGTTCAAACTTTCAGGCTTTTGGTTAGCAGCCAAGCATTTAAGCTTTTCACCATCAAGGCTCTTTCTGGAAAGCTCTAGGCCCTAAAAATGTCTCCTGCATGGGTCTGTCTTTGGATATTTCTTATTCTAACAACTCATTCCTCTCTACACATCTCTTTTTAAAAAACACATATATAGCTGGGTAGAGAATTAAACTAAGTCATTAACAAGTAAAAGTGAGCTCTACAACAAATTCACTGCTGTTGAGTCAATTTGACTCATAGCGACCCCTCCTTGGGTTTCCGAGGAGGTATCTCTACAGAAGTAGATTGCCCCATCTTCCTTCCAAGGAGTGGCTGCTGGGTTTAAACCACAGCTTTCTAGTTAGCAGTCATCAAATGCCTTAGGCACTATGCCACCAAAGCTCCCTCAAAAGTGAGCTACTATTGCTTAATTATTTTAAAGTGGTATGAAACTTCCAGACTTTTAGGAAGAAAGGGGAAAAGTGAATAAGGTCAAGGATTACTGTTGTGACTGTCTATTGAGAGTTGACCGTGTACTGGGTACCCTACTGAGCACATTATATTTTGTCTGAGGCTGATCATAATAAAAAGTTTAGACACAAGAAGAGACGTCTTATGGTACAAATGGCTGGTGCTCAACTGCTAACTGAAAAGCTGGAGGTTCGAGGCCACCCAGCATGGAAGAACAGGCCTGGTTCTCTACTTCTGTAAAGATTACTGCCAAGAAAAACCTACAGAGCAGTTCTCCTCTGTAACACATGGGTCACTGTAAATCGGAATCGACTGGAGGGTAACCAAGGAGCCCCTTCATCTTGCCTTGGTATATCCATGTTGTAAATTAGGACTCAAGACCAGGGAGTATGAAGAATCCAGGGTGCAGACAGAGAAGGGCAATTAATTTAGTCTGACTGGCTGGGAAACAGAATTCCAAAGCCCCAGAATTCTGCTGTCTCGGGGACGAATGCCCTGAGAAGGCAAAGGGCCACAACATAACAAACGTCCTTCTGCCCCCGTCCCAGTTTCCAGTGTGTCTGGGATCACTTAATCCTACTGATTTTCCATGTTCTCTACTGTTTCTAACGTTTATGTCTGCCAGAGAGTGGGGAGGGTGTCTGAATCACCATCAGGCACAAATAGAGAGTTTCTAGAATTATGCCTGAGCCTAAGCTGGTCTTTAAAGAGAGATGTCCAGACAAGGCTCTGGCTTGGTACCATCCAAGACTTTATTTCTTAATGTTTGTTCTTCAGCTCAGCTGTGGACTTACCTGCCAATCTGATATTACTTTGAACTAGCTATTGAATCTGGCATTTCCTTCCATTTACATTTCTTTGAATATGAACCATGATTTATTTACTTATTTTGAGTTGCTTTAAACAAGCTTGTTGTTGGGTGGTCATCAAGTCCATTCTGACTCATAGTGACCCCATGCGACAGAATAAAATTGTTCTGTAGGGTTTCCTAGACTGTAAGGAGCTCTGGTAGCATAGTGCCTAAGGCACTTGACTGCTAACCAGAAGGCTGGTGGTTCAAACCCACCAGCCACTCCTTGGAAGGAAGGTTGGGCATTCCTACTTCCGTAGTGATACTGCCTCGGAAACCCAAGGAGGGGTCACTATGAGTTGGGGCCGACTCAATGGCAAATAACAACAACAACAACAATCTTTACAGAAGCCGATCAATAGCTCTTTCTCCCACAGACCTGCTGAGTGGGTTCAGCCACCAACCTTTTGGGTAACAGGCGAACACTTACATAAAGAAGCTATATGTATATGATTAAGGAGTTCTGGTAGTGTAGAAGGAGCTCTGGTGGCATATTGTAGAGGTAGCTGTGGTGGCATAGTGCCTAAGGCATTTGGCAGCTGACCAGAAGGCTGGTGGTTCAAATGTACCAGCCACTCCCTGGAAGGAAGACCAGGCAATCTATTTTTGTAGAGGTATCACCCTGGAAACCCAAGGAGGGGTTGCTGTGAGTCGGGAGTCAACTCGACAGCAATGAGTTTGGTTTTTGAGTTTGGTAGTGAAGTGGTTAAGACACTTGGCTGCTAACTAAAAGGTCAGTGGTTCAAACCCACTAGCTGTTCCACAGAAGAATGATGAGGCATTCTGCTTCCATAAAGATTTAAAGTCTTGGAAATCTAATGGAGGTCACTGACTTGGAATCGACTCAATGGTAATGAGTTTGGTATTATGTATATAACTCATCTGCCTGGGGAATAGAATTCCAGAATCCCAGATTTCTGCTGCCCCAAGGATGAAAAATGAATATATGCCACTAGCTTCTCTTGAAAGTCAACAACACACCAGAAAGAATATGAGGACTATCACCTACTCTAGGACTAGCCTGCCTGTCTTTGATTTCAGATTGGCTGGAAAAGTGTATTTGTTTGACCCCAAGTTGGTTGACACAGCATCAGCTTTATAGAAACAATATAATATTAAACATCAGGGAAACTACCATATAATAAAATGGCTTACTAAGGAAGTAATTAAGGCAAAAAAAAAAAAAAAGGAGGGAGAGAGGAAGTGGGTGAGGGATGGAGGAAGGAAGGACAAAAAGAAGGAAAGAGGTACTGATGATGGAGTAAAACTTTTGGGACCTTCATTTGCTGATGTGGCATGGCTCAAACTGAGAAGAAACATAGTAATCAGAACTTGGAATGTATGAAGTATGAATCTAGAAAAACTGCAGTTTGTAAAAAATGGAATTGAACCCTTAAAGGTCAATATCCTGGGCATTGTTGTTGTTGTTGTTACGTGCTGTCGAGTCGGCCCTGACTCATAGCGACCCCTCCTTGGGTATCCAAGGCAGTATCACTACGGAAGTAGGATTGCCCAACCTTCCTTCCGAGGAGTGGCTGGTGGGTTTGAACCGCCAGCCTTCTGGTTAGTAGTCAAGCTCCTTAGGCACTATGCTACCAGAGCTCCCATCCTGGGCATTAGTGAGCTAAAATAGATGAATATTGGCCATTTTGAATCTGACAATCATAAGGTTTACTAAGCTGGGAATGGCAAATTGGAGAGGAATGGTGTTACATTTATTGTCAAAAGAAGATTTCAAGACTTATCCTGAAGTACAGTGCTGTCAGTCTTAGGATAATATTCATACTTCTACAAGGAAGACTGGTTAATACAATAATTACTCAGATTTATGTACCAGCCAATAAAGCCAACGATGAAGAAATTGAAGATTTTCACCAAGTTCTGCAGTAGGAAAATTACAAAACACGAAATCAAGTTGTGTTGATAATTACTGATGATTGGAATGAGGAAGTTGGAAACAAAGAGGAAGCGTTGATAGTCGGAAAATACGGCCTTGGTGAAAGAAATGATGCCTGAAATCACATAACAGAATTTTGCAAGATCAATGGCTTATTCATTCCAAGTATCTTTCTTCAATAACATAAATGGTGACTATACATATAGACCTCACCAGATGGAATAAACAAGAATCAGATTAACTACATCTGTTAAGAAACAATAGAGAAGTTCAATATCATCAGTCAGTCAGAACAAGGCCAGGGTTGACTATGGAACAGACCATCAATTGCCCATGTGCAAGGTTAAGTTGAAGGTGAAGAAAATTAAAACCAGTCCATGAGAGCCAAAATACAACCTTGAGTATATCCCATCTGAATTTAGAGACTATCTGAAGATAAGATTTGACACAATGAACACCAGTGTGAAGACCAGAAGAGTTGTAGGATGACATCATGGACATTATACATGAAGAAAGCAGAAGGTCATTAAAAAGACAGTAAAGGAAGAAAAGACCAAAATGGATGTCAGAAGAGACTCTGAAACTTGGTCTTGGATGGAAAGTTGCTAAAGCGAATGGAAGAAATGATGAAGTATAAATGCTGAACAGAAGATTTCAAAGGGCAACTTGAGAAGATAAAGTAAACTATTATAATGATTGTGAAAAGACTTGGAATTAGAAAATCAAAAAGGAAGAACCTGCTCAGCAGTTCTCAAGTTAAAAGAACTGAAGAAAAATTCAAGCCTTGAGTTGCAATATTGAAGGATTTTCTGAGTAAAATATTGAACAATTCAGGAGGCATCAAAAAAAGATAGAAGGAATACACAGAGTCACTGTACCAAAAGAATTGGTCAATGTTCCATCATTTCAAGACATAGCATATGATCAAGGGCCTATGGTAGTGAAGTAAGATGTCCAAGCTGCACTGAAGGAATTGATGGAAGCAAGGCTCCAGGAATTGACAGAATACACATCGAGATGTGTCAGCAAATGGATGCAGTGTTGGAGGCATTCATTTATTTATGCCAAGAAATTTAGAAGACAGCTATCTGGCCTGCTGACTGGAAGAGATCCATATTTGTGTCCATTCCAAAGAAAGGTGATCCAACAGAAGGTGGAAATTATCAAACAATATCATTAATAACTCATGCAAGTAAAATTTTGCTGAAAATAATTTAAAAAAACTGTTGCAGCAGCATATCAACAGGGAACTGCCAGAAATTCAACCCAGATTCAGAAGAGGGTATGGAACAAGGGATATCAGTGCTGGTGTCGTATGGATTTTGGTTGAAACAAAGATGTTTGTGTGTTTTATTGACTACACAAAGGCGTTCAACTGTGTGGGTCATAATAAATTATGGAAACATGAAGAGTGACCATTTTGGAACACTGGATTTTGCCCCTGAGGAACCTGTTCATAAACCAAGAGGCAGTTGTTCGAACAGAACAAGGACATAATACATGGTTTAAAATCAGGAAAGATATGTTAGAGTTGTATCCTTTCACCATACTTATTCAATATGTATGCTCAGCAAATTGTCTACTTCCGTAGTGATACTACCTTGGAAACCCAAGGAGGGGTCACTATGAGTAGGGTCTGACTCAATGGCACATAACAACAACAATAACAACAAGTATATGAAGAAGAATGTGGCGTCAGGATTAGAGGAAGGTTGATTAACAATCTGTGATATCAAAGACTACAGTCTTCAGTATGGATTACATCTCAATATAAAGAAAACAAAAATCTTCACAACTGAATCAATAACCAACATCATGATAAGTGGATTGACATTGTCAAGGATTTCGTCTTACTCAGACCCACAATCAATGCCCATGGAACCAGCTGTCACAAAATCAAACAGCATAATGGATTGGGAAAATCTGTAGTAAAAGATCCTCTTTAAAGTGTTAAAGAGCAAAGATGTCACTTTGAAGACTGAAATACATCTGACCTAAGCCATGATGTGGTGGCTAAGTTTGTGTGTCAACTTGGTTGAGCCTGGTTGAGTGGCTGGGCGGCTGGATGTAGTATTCTCCATGATGAGAATGGTAACCAACTCCATGGTGGAATCTATTGGAGCAGCTGAGTAGCTGCTTTGGGTATGTAGTTTGCTTCCCGTATATAAGCAGCTTTGGGAATGGTTGCTAGCTTGCATGCTTGAACCCTGCATGTAGCTGTGTCATTGTTCAGCAGCCTGCTATGCTCTGCCGACCTTGGGACTTTCAATGGACTTGAATTAATAGCCTGCCATGTGATTTGGTAACATCGGGACTGTGCCTTTTTTCTTGTCCACCTTGGGCTTGTCAGCCTCCGCAGCCAATAGCTGCCTGAGTGAAGAGATGCCTCTAACTTCAATGGGCTGGGAGCAAGAGGCAGAGCTGAAGCCCAAGGTCGAGGGGCTTTCATACAGCCCGTAGAGCCTGGCACTTTGAACTTGGACTTAAAGCCTCCGAACTGTAAGAGGATAAACTCCTGTTTGTTCAGGCATCCAATTTGTGGTATATTCCTGCCACTAGGTAACCAGAACACATGGTATTTCCTATAGTTTCATATGTGTGTGGGAGCTACACAGTGAATAAGGAAGACCAAAGAAGAGTTGATGCCTTTGAATTGTGGTGTTGGTGAAGAATACTGAAAATACCATGGACTGCCAGAAGGACAAATATTTCCTGGAAGAAGTGTACCCAGTATGCTCCTTGGAAGTGAGAATGGCCAGGCTTCATCTGACATACTTTGGTCATGTTGTCAGAAGGGACCAGTCCCTGGAGAAGGATATCATGCTGGGTAGATTAGAGGGTCAGTGAAGAAGGGAAAAACACTCAACAAGATGAATAGACACTGTGGCTGCAATGATAGGTCCAAATATAGTAAGAATTGTGAGGATGGTGCAGGACTGGGCAGTGTTTTGTTCTCTTGTACATAGACTCTGTGAGTCAGAGTTCACTGCATGGCACCTAACAACAACAACAAGCATATGTGAGAAGGGAAAATGGAGGGTCATTGCTTGAGGGGTACTGAGTTAAGGATGATGGAAATATTTAGAAATGGATAGTCAGAATGGCTGCATAACATAATGAATGTAATTCGTGTCACTGAATTATACACATAAAAATGGTTAAGATGGCCAGTGTTTTGCTATATATATTTCACCACAATTGAAAACAAAAACCTTGAAGAATTCTAAATAAGTGAAATGTGAGAAGGAATAAAATAGTAAAGGGAACAGAAAACCCCATCTTGCTACACAGCATGCTAGTATTATGTGACCTGCAGTTAAGCTGACTCCAAAAAATGATTTTCTGAGAGGCAGCTTCAATTGTCCAAATATGGTTATTTATCTTTTTGAAGGGATTACCACATAATGATTGGTAAATTATACCAACCACGATATGTTCATGATATACCTGTGACCTGAAGGGGGTGCTTTCCAAAGCATCTCATAAACCAAAAACCAAGCCAGCTGTCACTGAGTCACCTCTGACCCATGGCGACCCCCTGTGTCAGAGTAGGCTGGGCTCCTTAGGTTTTTCAATGGCTCATTTCTTGGAAGCAGATCTCCAGGTCTTT